>NC_043700.1:97271349-97279917 GCF_006229205.1 Suricata suricatta
TCACAGACAACACACAGCCACCTGAATGAGTTATGTGTTAGTTTTTCCGTTTGACAACTCTCAGAGTTGCCTTTTTGTGCTGAAGGCTTCGGAATTTAAGCAAACGGATCTCCTCCAGTGTGGTAATTAAATACACAGATCTTTTAAGGCAGTATAGTGAGTTTTCATGGCACAAACTTGACACAGTTCAAAGCCAAGTAACAGGATGGAAGGTACTGCATTACCAAATTCTGATTTTCAGGGCAATTTGGAAATAGTAAATTCACAATTCCTCTTGTGCTGTTCAGACAGGAAGTTGTGTAAATATCTTATGTGATAAAATAATGAAAAGAAAGTGAAGGGACTCAAGTTTGGAAAATTTGGCTTGGTTTTGGCTTAGATCTTTCTCTTTTATTCCTTTATATAAATTAAAAATTGTAATGTAATGCCCTCAGTAAACTGGGTTTTTTTCATCTCTGGTAGGCTTCTGCTTCAAAAACTATCTACATTTGTTCAAACATAGGTTTACTTTAGACAGTAAACATGTTAGGTTCAGAATTTGTTTGAGATAAATTTTTATTCCCCACTCTTAGCCATTTTTGCTAATTTTTATTTTGATATACTACTCTACCTCCAACTTTATATTCTGAATATACTGCTCTGTTAGGATTGTAATTACTTACATCACACATCACCTCACTTTCCAAGGCAACATAACTAGAGATTTATTTTTCTGTTTCACATCTAGAAAATATTTCTAAGCCAGGGACATCTGCTTTCTGAGCACAATTGCTTTCATTGTTTTAACCACGTAAGTTCCATCATTCTCTTTATATTGCCTGAGCAGTGGTTTCAATTGTTGCAGAAAATGCCAGCACATAAAAAACAAAATAAACCTTATTTTAAGATTGAAACCATTTGGCTTCCTTGCCTTTTAAATTTTTTTTCATTTTGCTCTATGCCTTATCACACTTTTAGGACACAAGCAAGAAAAGAAATATAAATATTAGTAGCAAAACTTAAGTTTCACACCCTATGCTGTCATTATTAATATTTGAATGTTACATTGTTGGGGTGCTTTTATTCCTAATCGGACTTGCTCAGAATGTCGTTTCACATTTATGTCTAAATTTAGAGTAGGTTAAAATCTACATGGAAAATTATGTGATTCTTGTTTATTTCCAATTGCTTCCATGTCTTATCTGATGAATGGTTAGTTGCTTTTAATAGGAAAAGAGCTGATCACAGCAAGTAGCACATGGTAAGTGCCCTGAAAATGTTTGTTGAGGAAGGGGACACCTGGAGATTAATTTAGCCTCTAAGGTTGCTCTATTCTTATGCCAAGAAGAACCATTTTCTGGTCCTTACAAATAACCTGCCCCATGCCATCTTCTTATCCTCCTTGACTTTCTCTTTCTTTTTGAAAGTAGTTTTTATTTTCTAATTATAATATTAAAATGAGCTATAGGTTAGTTCTTTCTGTGTGTGGCAACTCTAAGAGTTGCGGTATTTATGCAAAAGGTTTTATATGTTTAAAATACAGACAAAAAAAAGAAGAAAATAAAACTCAAGTTTAAACCCACTCTCCCAAATAACTACTGATAGAATTTTTCAGATCTCTATCTTTCCTTTTTTTTTTCTTTAAAAATAGGTCCACAGTTGGTGCACCTAAGTGGCTCAGTCGGTTAAGCATCCAACTTCGGCTCAGGTCATGATCTCACAGTTCTGAGTTTGAGTCCCATCACGGTCTCTGTGCTGACAGCTCAGAGCCTGGAACCGGCTTTGGATTCTGTGTGTGTCTCTTTCTTTGCCCCTCCCCCACTCACACTCTGTCTCTCTGTCTCTGTCTCTGTCTCTCTCTCTCAAAAATTAAAAAACATTAAAAAAAACTTTTTTAAGTAGGACCATAGCCAAAGGTTGTCTTTGAAAGTTTTTTTACTGATATATTATAAATATTTTTCCAAGTAAATATTTATCTCAGTAGTATCCAGTATTAAAACTATTTCAGTGTTTATTTAACTATTGATTGAGACTTTTAGGTTGAATTCAATCTGTGTATTAGGAATGATGCTATATGAGCACACTTTCATTTAAATTTTTGTACACATTCACTTTTGTTTTCTTTGGATTAATTTCTAAAAGGGGAGTGTTGAGCAAAAGTTTAGAAAACCTCAAGACTTTTGATATGTGCTTCACAATTCTCTTAAGCAAAATAACACCAGTTTACCTTCCTTGCAAGAATAGAGTAATTTTTTTCTGCATTACTAGTATTCCTCCAAATATTATTCACTGGTTAAGCAAGTACTATTTCACTCTGGTCAAAATTTCTCTCCTAAGAATATTATTCCTTACATGAATAAAAATTTTCTCTGCTGCTTCAGTTGGTTGGCTTTCGAGAAGTCCTCCTCAGCAAATGTAACAACCTACTTCTGATATTTTTTTCTACAGTCAATTCCATCAGATGCTGTTTTTTCTAATACCCTCCCTTCTTGAACTCCTTGTTTAGCCCTCCAATCAGGATTGTTACTCCTTGACCTACAGTGCAGCTTTACCTCCCAGAATTTTCATTACCACTTCATGACTTCTGATCATTGGATCTTTTTGGTTGTTCAGTTTTTCTAGCAAGGAGTTTTCCAAATGTATAGTCTTGAGACATATAACTGGTTATAGTATTTTCAGCAAAAAAACGAGGGAAGAGATCTCAGACTACTACAGTCTATTATGTAGATTTTTATGCAACCCCTTATCCCTACCCCTCTGTGTCCTCCTCTGTACCTCTGTCTCTGACCCCAGAGGCTTTTGGTTTTATCTTCTCAAAAGAATCAGCTTCTGGCCATGAGCAAGGTGTTAAAGACAGTTGCCAGGCAGCACGGGTTCCTATGGGAAGACGCCTGAGGGATTCAAATGATCCCAAATCAGACACTGAATCAGTTCCCCAGGTTTTCCACTTTTTCGTTAGCCCTTTCAAGTGCTTAGCCCGTCAGAAATTCCTTGGGACAAATTGTCCTCCCTTCTTGCTAGCTTCTTTCTTTAAAGAGACTGGTTTTAACTCCCTGTGCCTCAATAATTCAATTGCAACTTCTTTTCTTCTTCTAGAAAGTGATTAAGAAAATCTCATCTACTGGTGTCACTTCTCTTTGTCTTTGTGGGCTAATGATAGTTTAAAGAATTCATTTATTGGGATTTTAACAGGTCTTAAAGAAAAAGAACACTTAAATTCATATGTACTATGTACTTTATTGATATAATGTTTAACTGCTTGTTACTGAAACAAAGTATGTCAAGATCAATTGTAAGAATAATTTTATAAGTGAGACCCGGTGTTTAGATACTATCTGAGGCTTAATGTTACCTGACATTTTCAAATTAATGGCCAGAGATAGGTGAATTATCAAGTGTATTTACTTCCAATTAATTTCAGAGTGTTAACTTGTCTCATTTAATGCTTCGCATCTGAATTTTACCTTACTGATCTCAACCCCAACATTCTTGGTGCTTTCATTTGTCTGCTCAGCCTTAGCCCAGTCTTACATTTAGCTTTTCTGAATCACTTGGTTTTGGAGTGTCTTTTCTTCAGCATAGATTTGTTTTGCTTTGTAAAACACACTGAAAATCCTGTTTAATAAATAGCCTAGTTAATCCCATTTCCATTTGTTAAGACCAGTGAGTCTGTTCTCAATTCTGTGTTATTATTTGATCTTAACATTAATATCAGCTTTACTTTGTTTCTCTTAAATCTGTCTTCTTTGCTTAGATTTGGTACTTATTTTTGCACTTAGGAAAGCTTGAATTTTTCTTTTACTAGTTGACTAATTCTATGCTAATAACTCTTAAAATTCCCTTGATCTTTTTTTCTTTAATTAGGCTTCTACTATTTGTTAGATTTAAATGATATTCTTTGACTTCTATCTATAATTTATGCAGCAATCAATGAACGACCTTATTCTAATTTCTACTTTTTCCCTTTTTCTTTTTTTCTAAGTTACTTTCAGTTTGTCAGAATACATACAATTTACATAACACTTTTTCATACTAGTTCTCTCTCGCCTTTGTTTTAGTTCTGGATATATTCTTAGATCTGCTATTTTAATACTCATCAACAGTCCTTTTGCCAAAATTTCCTTTAGTTGTGATACACATAAAGCAGCTTCACAGGATACAAAATTCTTTACTCATACTTTCCTAAGTTAAAAAAAAATCAGTGTCATTTTTGTCTTGTTTTTGTTATGTTTCAGCCAAGAAACTTTGTAAATTTCTTGGTATTTATTTTTCCCAAACACATTTTTTCTGAATCTTTAAAAGCAAACAGTTTTGCTAGCCTCTGTCTTGTAATTTCCAAGGTATGTGGTGGGCATTTTCAACAATAACTTTAAGGTTTTACTTTTTCTTTGATTATAGTTTTAACAATAATTCTACTCCATTATTTTATTTTTCTTAATTTAGGAAGATCCATTGTATATAGTATCTTTTTTGCTGTTCTATATTTAGTACTTTCTTTCTGAGCCTTTCATTTTATTTTTGTTTCCTCTACTCAAAACATCTTACTAGACTTGCCATCAGATCTATTCTCCTTTGGATACTTTGTAATTTGGGCTTAACCTATGAGATGATTTTCATTCTTTTCTTCAATATCTTTCCTGAACTTTGTCATATCTGATTTTAAATTATGCTTTCTGTTCACTTCTGTCCTGAGTTTTCTGAATTTACAATTTGATGTCCTCCTTTATATATAAAAATACTCATTTAGAGATGTTGGGGGGAGGTGTTTTATTGCAGTTTTCCACTGTTTTGTGTTTGTTGTTTTATTTTTAATTAAAAAAATTTTTAATGTTTATTTATTTTTAAGAAAGAGAGGGCAGAGCAGGGAAGGGGCAGAGAGAGAGGGAGAGAGAATCTGAAGCAAGCTCCACACTGTCAGCACAGAGTCCAACATGGGGCTTGGACACACAAATCATGAGATCATGTACCTAAGCCAAAATCAACAGTCAGTCATTTAACCGACTGAGCCACCCAGGTGCCCTGTGTTTGTTGTTTTGAAGAATATTTTTATCAGCTAAAACCTCTTGGTTCTCATTTCTGTTTTCTTCTTTCAGGTTTTAATGGATGTAGCCTGTCATTCTATAATCATTTTTCTGGGTTGGGAATAGCAGGAGTTTCTAGGTGCATATGGTGAGGGTGTCTTACAAGATTTCTTAGTTCAAGAGAACCCTCTTCTGTTGATAAAGATAACTGCTTTTTCTTTGTAGTTGAAAATTCAAGGTTGACATATATTCTGATTTTATTTCCCTAGGGTTCAGTTCCATTGCTTCCTTTCACCACTAAATTCCACAGGACACTTCTTCCTTCCAAGTCTCATCCCCCCCTGCTTAGTGGTGCCTACCTAGGGCTGCCACTATTAAGAAATCTTGGGCTGCCAGCTTCCAGAACTGTGAGAAATATATTTCTCTTGTTGAAGCAACCCAATCAGTGGTATTTTGTCATGGAAGCCTGAGCAGCCTAAAATACTTATTAATGCTGCAGGTTCCTGTTATTGATTTTATTTGCTCTTTTAGTGATCTGTAAGGATTTTGGAGAATATGCAGAGGAATTTGGATTAGACAGCTGCTAAGATCTAATAGGCAGCTAGAAGTCCAGGCAATTTACTGGGAAGTATTCCTTAGAGACACAAGTGCTGTTATTATCAAAGATGTGGTTATAAACCTAGTTCAATGGAAGACTATTAGAAATGCTCTAGAGTACAAGGAATTGCTTCATCTCTATACAGTGGTAATCATTTTAGAAATTATTAGATGACATAATTCACTAGAGGATGGTGGAACCCCTTCTCATCAATGGCTCAGGGTAACACACCTACCATTTTGGGCAAAGCTGATAGCTATTATTTATTGACAAGAAAAGGGCCTCTACTATTTCAATGACACCACTTAAAAACAGTATTGTGGTTAAGAAAGTGGTTTCTTGAGTCAGACTGCCTGAGTTCAAATCACACTTTTTATGTAAGTTACTTAATCTCTCTAAAATTTTTATTTTCTCATCTTCCCAATGGGGATAATTATAGTTGTGACGATTAAATAAGATAATGCATTTAGAGCTTCTGACACATAGTAAGCATTAATCAACATATAGATCTACTTAAAACAACTAATTAGTAACCAAATTAGGTTACAGTATAGAAAACAGTTTGCTTAAGAATATTTTCAAATGTCAGTAATTTGAAATTTTTCTTAGAAGCAGTCATGTGAAATTAGGTATAGTTATATGTATATAAATGTGTCACTGGCTTGTTTCTTACAATAACAAATATAAGGAACATCTAAGACAATTCTTGGCCTATAGTAAACTTTAACAAATATTTGTTGAGTGAGTAAACAAAAGATCATATAACACACTGATGTAACTGATATTTATCTCACCCCATTGGGGATCAAACAGTAGAGGATCTTGATTCTCCTGCAGTTATTTTATGGAGCTTCAGAAGTACAAATAAATATGTGTGAGATATGCCATAATTTTATTGATCTGAATTTACAAGGCTAATCTGGAGCCTTGTTATTTCTAGGCTCACTACTTCTTCTATATTTAATGATATTTGGGTTAATAGAAACAGCACTTATATCTCTTGTGACTTCCTTCTTTCTGACAGCAAATGAGTGATTTTTGCACACCAAGTTCTCCCACAGGGTATCTGATAATTCAGTTCAATTCTGACACTAACTCCCTGCAAGACTCACCTCACTTCCAACTCCAGTCACAAGCCCCAACAGCCACCTATACTTCTGACTGACCAGGTATAAATTTGAGGGCTCTTCAACTCGCTCTTCAGGTTCAATAATTCATTAGAATGACTCACAAAACACAACCAGACATTTTATTTACCTTTACTAGTTTATTATAAAGCATACAACTCAGGAAAGGCCAAAAGGAAGAGATGCATAGCTAAGGTATGGGAGTAGGGAGAAGCAAGTACTGGGCTTCCTTGTCCTCTTGGTAAACCCAAAGCTTTCTAGGAGTCCCACCTTGAGTCACCTCATTAGGATAAACTAAGGTGTGATCAAAAGGGTTCCCTGTGAATAACAAGACACTCTTATCACTCAGGAAATTCCAAAGGTTTTAGGAGGTCTGCTAAGGACAAAGGACAAAGACCAACTATACTTTTATTATACCACACCCAGGTTTGGCCTTCTGGTCTAAATTGCTCTCCTCCTCTGTGTGGCCAACTCTGCCTCAAATCTGCATGTGTGTTATTATTGTTTCCATTCACTAATATCTTAACTCAGTATTGGAACAGGTAAATAAAACTCGTAAGCAATCACTGGACCTTCAAAAACAAAAATCACTAAACTTATGAAATCATGTGGAGAGTAAGATTTAAGGAAATATAACACCTACGTAGAATTAGTTTCTTAAGTCAATGACATTTAACTATTATGAATCATGTATTGGTGTGTCCTGGTTTCTACCAAACTTGAGTAGACTTAATGTTAATTAAATTTTCTCTGGTTTTTCTGAGACTTGTTAATTTTTCTTTGTGATTTAGAAGTTCCTTTTATAATTGTCAAAGTTTAATGTCTTCTTTGTGTTTTAGGTTAAAATACATCATTGACCATTGTTTTTTATTCATTCTGTGCTTGTTTTCCTCGTACTTTTGAACAAATCTCTGAACATTCAGGATCATCTTTTCAATTGCCAATAGTTAACAATACTAAAAGACAGGAAAAAATCGAAACTAAAACCAAGAAACAAAAACCCAGACCACATATACAAGATATTCTCACTAATGTGAACCTCCATGACTGTTCTTTTCCAATGAGAGGGTTTTCCTCTACCTAACCACCTCCTTTTGCTCTTAGCTCTTTGCCCTTTGGATTTAATACTTAAGTTTATCTCTATTGTGAGTCAAAATGTCAAAAGGCAACCCCATAAATACAAAATTAGATAGTTCTCTACCTTCAGGGGCTTAGTATAAGAAAAATCCAGAATAGATCCAAGTCTAACATTTCAACATTTTAAAATACATTTGTATTTAAAAGATCAAAACACTAAGTAATGTGTTTGTGATAAAATGCCTCTGACAATAATGAATAATTGTAGAGTAACTTTAAGGAAGAAGTTGATCATCATTACATTTAACTTAACTGCAAATCAGGCAATAATTATAATTTCTTTATTGTTTTAAGGTGAGGATTAAATTTGATCAAGTCATATTAATATGAATATGAATATATGATACATATCTTTGTCGGGCTTTCTAAGAGACATTCAAAATAAGAGGTTCAAAAAACCCCACAAAACTCTATTTCTCTAAGTATCTCAAATCTGCTCCTTCCTCAGTCTTCTCTGTCTCCATTTTTCTTTCAGTCGCTTAATCTAAAAAAACTTTAGATTCTAACGCTCTTCTCTCTCTTTCTCTCTTTCCACCTCCCTCTTGTCTCTTTCTTTCTCTTCCCACCTTCTTTCCTCCTCCTTCTGGTTAAATTACACCCTAAATCCAACCTTTTTTCTCTACATCCCCACTACCACTCTGTGCAAACCACTATCATTCCTGCCTGAATTACTGCAATTCTTTTGCAAATAGGTCCCTGCCTTTAT
>NC_043700.1:97280017-97281390 GCF_006229205.1 Suricata suricatta
TGACAATAAACTATTTTTAAAAAATAAAAAATAAAATAAATAAATAAATAAAATAAAAATTAATTAATTAATTAATAAAAAATAAAAGAAATTTTAATGTTTTTATTTATTTTTGAGAGAGAAACAGCATATGCAAGGGAGGGTCAGAGAGAGAGGGAGACACAGAATCTGAAGACAGGCCCCAGGCTCTGAGCTAGCTGTCATCACAGAGCCAGACGTGGGGCTCGAACCCAGGCACCGTGAGATCATGACCTGAGCCGAAGTTGGATGCTTAACCAACTGAGCCATCCAGGCGCCCCTAACCAGTTATTTTTAATGGCCAAATATTATTTGAAAATTATGAATGGATCAGATTTATTTAATCATTTCACTATAATGGAATATCAAGCTGTTTCTAAATATTTTTTCTTTTAAATTTCATTAGAATCAATCTGTAACAGAAATATTTATCTAGATATATTCTTACACACTAATACTTTATTATTTGGATAGAGTTACCAAAGTCAGATTGTTGGGTCAAAGGGTATGAATGTTCAAACTTTTAATAATGCTTCCAGGTTACTTTCCAAGTGGGTTACAGCAATTTTCCTTTCTATCATCTATGTGTAAGACTTATTTTTCTACAATGAGTTAGGTCTAGACATATTAATATCTTTGCCAAAATAGGTATTCCATTGTTGTTTTAATTTGTATTTTCCTAATTACCAATGATGTTAATCATATTTCAATATGGTTATTATTTATTTGCTTGTTCTATTCTATAATTGCTATTCCTGATTCTTCACTGACTCCCTATGGGTGTCTTTTATCTTTCCCATATGCAGTAGTTCTTTATCTAGTTAGCATTTTCACAGGAATAGGGGTCATAGAAAAAATACAAAGCAAGTTAAATGGGATTAGGACTATGAGTGTTGGTTTGGGGAGGTAGGAATTGCAATTTTATATAGATGATCAAAGGCAGGGCTCATTGAGAAGGTGACATGTGTAGCATACTGGGGAAGCAGTATTCCTTGTCAAGGTAGCCAGTGCCAAGACACTAAGACTTGAGCTTGCCTGGTATGTCCAATAAACAGCAAGGAAGAAGGTACGACTGGAGTAGAGGGAGCTAGAAGGTGGGCTGTAGCTGATAATACTAGAATTAAAAGGGAGTCAACTCAACAAGGGCTTATGGGTATTAAAAAAATCTTGGTTGTTTTTTGTTTTTGCAGTGAGCATAACATATTGTATAGAGTTGTTGAATCACTATGTTGTATACCTGAAACTAATGTAATATTGTGTATCAACTATACTTCTATTAAAAAAAATCTTGTCTTTTATTCTGAGGAGATGAAGGTTTTGAACAAAAGAGTGTTATCATGTGACATATTTTGGAC
>NC_043700.1:97281490-97282703 GCF_006229205.1 Suricata suricatta
GTCCAAAATATGTCACATGATAACACTCTTTTGTTCAAAACCTTCATCTCCTCAGAATAAAAGACAAGATTTTTTTTAATAGAAGTATAGTTGATACACAATATTACATTAGTTTCAGGTATACAACATAGTGATTCAACAACTCTATACAATATGTTATGCTACCTCCCCAAACCAACACTCATAGTCCTAATCCCATTTAACTTGCTTTGTATTTTTTCTATGACCCCTATTCCTGTGAAAATGCTAACTAGATAAAGAACTACTGCATATGGGAAAGATAAAAGACACCCATAGGGAGTCAGTGAAGAATCAGGAATAACAATTATAGAATAGAACAAGCAAATAAATAATAACCATATTGAAATATGATTAATATCATTGGTAATTAGGAAAATACAAATTAAAACAACAATGGAATACCTATTTTGGCAAAGATATTAATATGTCTAGACCTAACTCATTGTAGAAAAATAAGTCTTACACATAGATGATAGAAAGGAAAATTGCTGTAACCCACTTGGAAAGTAACCTGGAAGCATTATTAAAAGTTTGAACTTTCATACCCTTTGACCCAACAATCTGACTTTGGTAAATCTATCCAAATAATAAAGTATTAGTGTGTAAGAATATATCTAGATAAATATTTCTGTTACAGATTGATTCTAATGAAATTTAAAAGAAAAAATATTTAGAAACAGCTTGATATTCCATTATAGGGAAATGATTAAATAAATCTGATCCATTCATAATTTTCAAATAATATTTGGCCATTAAAAATAACTGGTTAGGGGCGCCTGGATGGCTCAGTCGGTTAAGCATCCAACTTCGGCTCAGGTCATGATCTCACGGTGCCTGGGTTCGAGCCCCACGTCTGGCTCTGTGATGACAGCTAGCTCAGAGCCTGGGGCCTGTCTTCAGATTCTGTGTCTCCCTCTCTCTCTGACCCTCCCTTGCATATGCTGTTTCTCTCAAAAATAAATAAAAACATTAAAATTTCTTTTAATTTTATTAATTAATTAATTAATTTTTATTTTATTTATTTTATTTTATTTTTTATTTTTTAAAAATAGTTTATTGTCAAATTGGTTTTCATATAACACCCAGTGCTCTTCCCCACAAGTGCCCTCCTCCATCACCTCTTTTCTCCCTCCCCATCCCCCTTCAACCCTCAGTTCATTTTCAGTATTCAATAGTCTCTCAGGTTTTGCGT
>NC_043700.1:97282803-97405191 GCF_006229205.1 Suricata suricatta
GATGTTGAGCATCATTTCATGTGCCTGTAGGCCATCTGGATGTCCTCTTTGGAGAAGTGTCTGTTCATGTCTTCTGCCCATTTCTTCACTGGGTTATTTATTTTTTGGATGTGGAGTTTGTAAAAAAATTTTTTTAAAAAACTGGTTAGAGCCATATGTATGAACCTGACAAAAATGTTCAGAGTAATACAGAATTACCAAACAATTAGCAGAGTACTATATAATATGACTATATTCGTATTTATTTATTTTTTATATATTTTTTACTTTAAAAAACAAAGAAAGAAAAGAAATATGGTCTATATTACTTATATTTGTTATAAGCATAGGGAAAATATGGAATACTTATGTTAATACTAATTATCACAGGTAGAACTCAGGGAAGAATACAAATATTATTAACTTTTGCTTTTTATCTTCTCTAATGTTTGCTTATAAAATAGATGTACTTTTACAGTGTAAAAATTCAGTAAAGAAAAATAGTTTATTAATTAAAACTACATAGCATATAATATTTTGATAAATATACAAGATGTTTATGTATACCAGGGGACCTCGATTTTTTTTTAGATTTTTAAAATTTATTTTGGAGAGAGAAAGCATGAGCAGGGGAGAGGCAGAGAGAGGGGTGGACAGAGAATCTGAAGCAGGCTCCAGGCTCTGTGCTGACAGCAGTGAGCCTGATGTGGGGCTTGAACTCACAAACCATGAGATCATAACCTGAGCTGTAGTTGGACAGTCAACCAACTGAGCCACCCGAGTGCCCCCAGAGGGCCCAGATTTTTATCGCCATTCAAAATGAAAAAAGTGACATTTTAAATCAATTATGTGATTTCAATATTGGGTTGATCTAAGGTTGTTCCTTTAACCTATGTATGAGGAAAATGAGAGCCACATGCGCATAGCAGTTTCTTGGTATATGACCATTGACTAAATGAATAAATGCATTAATTTCTAGGCAAACAATGAGCCAAGTACTTGCCCAAATCACAGGTAGGTAGGGGCAAAGACTCATCTAGAATCCAGATCTTCCAATTCCAGGTCCAGGGCTCTCTTTCCATGACCACATAGGCTTGGAAAACCAAAGGGGAGAAAGAAGTTTGTGTTGCCTGAAACAGTGATAAGTTTATCTAGAAAACTTATAAATATTCCAGCTCTAAATTAGACTATGGCAAAAATCATAGTGAAGAACCATTAATTATGCTTTCCTCTTAGAAATTTTATTTTTTGTTTGTTTTGAGTTTTTATGCTTTTGTGTTTTGTTTTTTTGAAGCATGCAAAATAGTGCTTAGAAATTAATTTTAAACACATGAGAGACAAGACAATACCTAATAACCAGATTATTATCTGTATTGTTGTATTCTGGAGCCTTCTGCTCTGTCAGAAGGAGGACAGTGACCACAAACCATCTTGCACGGCTTCTATTGTGAGACTCCCTGTGGTCCTTTCCAAACACTAAATAAAGCATCAATATGGCAACCCAGTTGTTCCTTTTTGTGGAACATTTGATTAGCACCTTTTCTGGACTTTCCTACACCCCAAAACTTCCTCTCTTGCCCTCTACTCATTCAGGCTCATCAAAAGCATCCACTGACGTAGCTTAGAGTCCATTCATAAATTAACCATAGTTATTGCAGCCACCAAATTTCCCCCTTGACCTTCAACTCCCACTCTCTTCCCCAACACACAGTTCCCTTTTTACTAATATTCAGACTCTCTTACCAAAAAGTGACCTTTACTTTCACTCTCACCTAGCAGATCCAAAGAATAGTTTCACTTTGTGATAATCTCCTCCCGGTTAGTTCTTCTTCAGATACATTATTTTCCAACACAGTTCTGGTTTTTCTCTTTAATAAAGTCTGAGCAGAGGACTTGGAATGGCTGACTAGTCTAGCCTGGCATTCCAGAAATCTGATGGATGAAAAGAGACACAAAACTCTTTGACGGAATAAAAACAAAGCAAACAAACACACCAAAAATCTGTTTAAGAAGGGATAGCCAGCGTGCCTGTTTGCTGGCCACAATTCCCTGGTCAATAAATCAATCATGTAGTAAGTGTCAGCCAGAGTTCTTTTTGAATTAGATTGTTCTGTCATAGAAGGACGTTTTCTAATCAGCAGTTCGTTAGTAGTTACCAAAAGCACCATGGGAACTGGAAGCCTGCTGGTCAGGGCTTGTGCGTTCAGGGATCTCTTCATGCATCCAGAGACTGCCAGTGGTCCTGCAGCTGCCAAAACTCTGTGTAAAGATGAAAAACGTTGCTTAGAAGCGTGGAAAATCCCCTCAGCCTGACAAGTTCTAACTAGGTACAGTTTTGAGAAATTGGGTCTAAATAAAGACTGTTGAGGGCCCTACCATATCGTTTTTGAGAAATCTTGGACTGCAAAGAGTCCTATTCTTAAAGAGTATGCAAAGGGAATCTGTCATTTTCATAGTGTCTTCTTGGTAAAAATTCTTCTGCAGTGCTCCTAGGAACCCACTGCCATTTGCTTGGTACTCTCAGGTGGGGATGGTGTCACCTGTTTGAGTGAGAATTGTTCAGAGGAAGGTCCTTGAGCACGTCTGTATCCATGCGGGGGCAGTAAAGGAACTGATTCAAAGTGGTCTCCATGCATTGACGTACAAACAGAAGAGCTGCCAAATGCCACCCCAATGTTGCCAGGGAAGGGCTCTGCCTCTGACTGTAGTTTCTGAGAGGGGACACAGTGACCAGGAAACCACGAGCCCAAGGAGTGCCGTTGCGTGATTGAGAAACACGAGCTCCTTCTTCTGGGTGTACGCAGTCTCCCCAGGGCTGTTGGTGTGGCAATGTGGGGAATGGCGACGTTCTGCCTTCCCTGCTCTCACACAGCACCCAGAGCAACTAACTGCACTCAGTTCCCCTGACAAGTTACCTTGTCACCCCAAAGTCACCCCAGAAAGATCAAGCTCCCTTAGCTTCCTTTCTTATTAAAGGTATTAAAGGGAGGAATCCCTTCTGAGCATTGTGAATTCGGGTTTCCGTGATCTGTTTTCTCTTCTCTGGAACATTCTTCTCTAGGCGTTGCAGCTTGGCACACACAATCAGTTCCAGCTGAGTGTGGGAGAATTTGGGAGATAAAAATCAGTTCAGTTATAACTTTAATCTCACATCTCTCAACTTGTCAGGGGCCGAAAATTTTAATCAATAGTTGCCAGCTGCCACTTCTCTAATCCATTGGCCCCTAGCTCACGGCCAGGACTTGTGGGGGTCCGTGTTTCCTCTGCCCATTGACCTCTGCCGGGCAGGGGCATCGCCAAGCTACAAGAGGAACAGCATTCTTTTCTTAGAGGCTTCATGCCTGAATTCTTTTACTTTTAAATAAAAATTGCTGTCAATAGCTGTCATAAATATTTTATTAAACTTCTCCTAGCTCTTGCCCTTGCTGGTTCTCTGAGAGTTTGCCCCTCTCTCCATGCCCAGGCACACTTCCCAGCGTTCCTTTTCTCTGGAGTGTCTCTAGACTTTCTTCTCCCTGGTGTTCCAGCCTGCAGAGTCGCTCTCTTCCCTCCCACCCCACACAGGGCTCGCCCTCGGACCTGACGCGTTGCCTCTCCGTTCTCGCAGGGTGTTTTTTATTTTGTTTGAGAGTTTCACCAGATCATCTCTTAAGTTTTTTACAACTTTGTATTTCTAGCCGTCATTGGATCTGTGCCCTTTTCAAGAGAGTTCTTTAGAAGTTTTACATGTCAAAGATAATATCTTTCTGAGGAACCTCCCTAATTCTTCATTTTTACTTAAAAAGATTTAAATACTTCAGAGCGATGTATTTGTGACGTAAAGTCTAGGCTCATAATGCACACCATAGTCACTTTTGAGAGGACAGGTTGTTTTCAGAAAGTATTCCATGACTTTGTTAACGTTCTCTTTGACCCTATTCAGGTTTTCCAAACAGATACTAAAATTTTAATTATTTTAAAGCAGTTAATCTTCTTCATCAGTATTTGGCCCTCGTTGCATCATCTTCTGAGCCATGTTTATTAATGAATCTGACAGCAAATTCACTAATAAGTGTGTTTTTAGGAATGTGAGCTCCACAGGAGCAGGGATTTTCTTTTTGTTGTTGTTGTTGTTGTTCATTGATAAATTGTGCCAGCCATCCAGAAGAGCAGCTGGCACACAGCAGGTGTTCAATAATTACCCCTGAATATCTGAATGATAAAGATCCCACCTTTTTTTTCTTTTTGCTTTTTGCTTTTCTACCTCTGTAGAACTGTGAAGATGATTTCATAAGCAAATAATATGCTTTGGGTTGTTTTTTCTCTAAATGCAATTCTTTATAATGAAAGTCATGTACCACTTTTTGATCTATTTCCATAAGCTTGTGTAACTTTCCTGTGGCTCATTGCTTTTGCTTTAGCATTTTGGTTTGAAAAGCCTTTAAAAATGTTGTTGCCATTGTTTACATTTTCTTTCTTGTAATTTACAAAAACAAACAAACAAACAAAACCCCAACAAAATGAAGTCTTTCCTAGCCCAGATTCCTAAGAGAAACCAAATATTTATACTGACCCAGAAATGTGTCTATTATCTATACCCTTTAGTTCTCTAGAATCTATTTTTCTAAACATAACAAAACATTTTTATTGCAACTCAATTTTTAAAATTGCTTTTTGCCTACCTACAATCTTAGTGAAGTTTTCACATGTGTGTTCATTCAGCGAAGCAAGATTTGTCCTCACAGGGAGTTTTCTCTCTACAGCTTAAATCACTTTCATATTAGTGGGTCTATATCATGGCATTCCACTGCTCGCACGTGAAGTCTTTGCCTTTCTTATATGGTTCTTCTTATTAATTAAAATAATGTTAGCAATCCTCATTTCTCTTTCATGATGGCTAACAGTTTTTGAGAAGGATTCCTAAATTTGCCCTCAAATTCCTTCAGAATCTTTGGGTGAATCCCAATTTTTGGTTTATATGTAGCTTTATAGCTAGACTTAAACTAGATTCTGCATGTGCTTGAGCTTGGACTTAGGTGTTGAGGAACACCCAAAATCTTTAACAGGAAAGTTGAAAATCAATTTTCTTAGCTCTGAACATTTATCTGCTTGGTTTTTTTTTTTTTCTTACATTCTTCTTTTAATTCCAGTTAGTCCACATACAGTGTTATATTAGTTTCTGGTATACAATATAATGATTCAACAATTCCATGCATCAGCTTTTACATTGCACTGATAGTCCCATTGCTTTCTAACTGTTTTTTGCCTGTCTTTGGTGTACTTTTTTGTACATTTGACTCTTTCTTTTCTTACTGTCTTTTTTTTTTAATGATACTTTTTGAAGGAAGACAAGCCAACAAAGAAACACACACTGTTTTTTAAAAAGACCTACCCATACCAGTGTCACTGTGATCTATTCTAATGCTTTACCTTTGGCAGTCTACACATAGTCCCTGCTCAGTGGAATGCCTTGGTTAAGAGCTCACCTTGGGTAAATGAGTTCATCTCCGTGAACCTCAGTTTCTTCAACTGTAAGACAAGGGATTCAGTTCCAATCTCAGGAGAGACATCTATGGGTTGAATGAGATAAAGCATTTACAATGTTCAGTGCATGCTGGGTTCAGTAAATGCTGCCATCTCTATGAGTAGCCTGGCCAGGACAACTTGATGTTTGTCGTATTTCAACAAACATCCTTGAATGAGGGTAAATGTCATATCTTTAGCTTAACACTACTGTTTCCCATCTCACCTGTCACCACTTATAAAAACTATCACCTCATTCACCTCTTGGTCCCAACTTTTATTACAGAGTGCTACCCGGCCTTTGAAGATTTTCCTTTTTCCATTGGATCTCTGAAATACCATTGATATGTGAGATTCACGTCTACTGCCATGTATTTTGACCTACCCAGTTTTAGTAATTCCTTTTCCAGTCTCTGTATAGTTGCATTTATACAATAATAGAGTTGCTTTAATATCAATCCTGTAAAGATATATGAAAAACAAAAACGAATTTTATACCAAATAATAAAATTATTTATCCTTGCTGAATTCTCACCTAATTCATGATCCTTGATAATTCCCATCTGAATTCAATGTTTTGATATTTTGTAGAAACAAAAAGAAGCCAGTGTTTTTTTCCCATTTCACTTACAAATAAATAATCCATTCTCTATACTCAGAAATGAGTAGACAAGGTCCATATAATTTTGTTTTATAACTTTTGCTACTAAAAGTAATACTGTGATAAAAACTGATTTTAACCCCTGTGTTGTTTCTGATGTCAAAGGTCATATCCTTGTGTGAATAAAACAGGTAAGAAATAAAAGGGAAAAAAATCCCCTTTTATGCATCTTTCTTTCTTTTCAAAACTCATCCAAAAAGATGAGGACAGTCTTGACTGATCTCTCAAGTTAATGGGCCTTACACAAAGAAGTCTTAAGAAATATTTGCTGAATTAAAAGAGAAAAAAGACTCTGTGAGACTTTTGTTTTTTCTATTGTGCATGGATTTTAACACTAATCCATATTTCCAAATGTAGGCTTCTATAATATGAGAAGTTCAACAGAGCTGATGTGTTTATTCTAAGTCCACAGGAAGGTGAAATGACAGCCATTACAGAGCAAAGTGAAGACATTCAAAATGAGGTGTTTTGTTTTGTTTTTTTTTTTAGTTTTGTGTTTTTTCTTACTTAGGCTTTAAATATTATGGTGAAAATAGCTCATTTGTTTTCCTGGAATGGCTAGAACGGACCATCAAAGTAACTGATTCATACAAATGCTCTTCTCCACATTCATTTAGAAAAGTAAAACAAAACAGTCATCTTTGTTTTGGTCTGCATTAATCCTACAAATCCCAAAGAAGATTTATTGTTCTGTGTCTTTAGTGTCTGTTACATAATGAAATGCTAATTTCATTTTCATAAAGTGATTCCTACATTGAGCATGAGATAATTTAAAAATCAAACCAGATTTTATTTTGTAGGTTTAATATTTTAAGTGCTCTTTTATTTTAAAATAATTTCAAACAACAAAAATTTCTAAGTGTGTACAAAGTTCTTTATATTCCTGAGCCATTCTGAAATAAATTATCACTTGATGACTTAATGTGCATTTCCTACAACCAAGGACAATTCTTCTGTGTGACTACAAGCTAATCACCTATCTGAGAGGAAAAACTTTTCCTCTACCTTCTTGTAGGGTAGTTCAGTATAAGGAGCCTGCTAATTTAACTGACAAAGGCTGCTTAACAGGAGAAAAGTAATGTACTCTTATTAGTGTTTCTAACGTGCTACTCAGTGCACAGGAGTTCACAGAAAAGAAGAGAAACATAAAGAGGCAGATTCAATAACTGATATTTACTTCTTAACAAAGGAGAGAGGGTGTGAGCTTCACAGGGAGATAAATCATAGAGAAGTGAGTCGGAATATATGGGGGAACCAGTGGATCATAAGGGTCATTTTAGTAAGGTTTATTTATGCAGATTCATTCAGTGCTGGCTCCCCATCTCTGTGGATAGAAGTTTCTCTTTTTATACCGATTCACGAGAGGAGTGAAATTTATGCCACCTTCACAAAGGGATGTTTATCTTCTGCTTTTAGAGAAGGGCACAGAATTCTTCCTGTATTTGTCTAGTCTTAATTGCCTTCAGCTTAAAATAATCCTATGTCAAAGTGATATAAAACCAGAAAATGAACATTGGTATAAAACTACCATCTAATCTTCAAACCCATTCAATTTTTTTTTGCCAATTATCTTGTTCATACCTTTCATAGGAAAAAATGATGCTACTCAGGATCATGGATTGCATTTATATTTTATGATTTTAAGCCTCTTTTAATCTGAGATAGTTCCCAATCTTTCCTTTTCTTTACTTTCATGACCTGACACTTTAGATTATGGCCTGATATTCAGTAGAATGTCTCTCAATTGGCTTTTGTCTAATGTGTCTGCATAATTAGATTCAGATTATGCATTTTGGGCAAAAATACCACAAATATAAAATTATTTTTCTTTCAGTGCATCTTACAGATGGCTACAGTTTGGATTTTTCTCATTACAGGTGATTTTAACCCTGATCATTTGACTAAGGTGGTGCGTGGCAAGATTCTCCAATATAAAGTTACTCTTTACTATTTCCTTCAGTATTCACTAAGTATTGACAGAAGGGCGTTCCTATGAATTATGCAAATATCCCATTTTTCATAAAAATTTTAGCCCCTAGTTTTAGCATCCATTGATATTTCCTATTCAATTATTTCTGTGATGTCTGCAAAGGATTGATTGTCTAATCCATAATTTCTTATACATTTATTAGTAGGCATTCCAATGTAAAGAAAAGGCGTCTCCTGTTCTTATTTATGTTTGTTTTGAAATATTTATAAGTATAAATTAATGAGTTCCTATTGTACTTAATGAGTCATAATACATTCTTCTTATTTATTTTGATGCTAAAATTGTTCCATTTCTAACCAGTCTTTTGAATACTTTTAATTTCTGGCACAAAAAGTTTCATCAATTCACATTCATATGAATGTTACAAAAAAAAGGGAATATGGACTATGGACATTTTTAATAAACCAACTTGCTACTACAGGAGGAAATCTATTTGGTACAGGTATATTACATAAATGTTAAACAGTGAATGCAACTTAAAAAAGACTTTACTATAAAGAAATACAATTTTTCCTAAGTTTTAAAAAAGAAAATAAACATAAATGAGAGGCAGTTATTACACATGTGTACACCACACACATCTCTTTCTCTCCCTCAAAATTCAAAATGAAAATGTGAACATCGGAAACTAGTTTTCCACCTGAACTGAATGCAGAGTGCCCTCTAGAGGCTTCATTCAATCAGTGCAGGATTTCCAACTGCGGATGAACCTACTTAAATTTCTGTAGGTTTTCAGACACAGTTGTTATTACATGCATAGGATTACTCCACATATAATAATAAATGATCATGAGTTGATTCAGCATAGGAGGGACCACCTATAACAGAACTAACACAAATGATCTGGCAAAAACTTGTACCTAATCAATTAGACAAAAATTGAAACATGCCTTCAGGAGATAGGAAAAGACATTAAATTATCATATCAGTTTGTAACTTTTGATAAAGCTATTATGAAATCTTCCAAAAATTTCTCACAGAACGAATGTCTTCATACCTGATTCCATTATTTCCTCAATATGCAGAGCCAAACTGGTATAGATTCTGATGGGCAAGTTACCTCACTTGCCAGTCTTCATTAGCTTGCTGTATGCCGCTGCAGATCCAGAGACTACACAGAAATTAAAACCAAGAATGGCAACCATGTCTTGAAATGAAACTCCAAAACAGATGTGGAAAAAAAATCACATTTAAGCTGATATAGTTTAAATAAATATTTAATGAACAACTAAGTAGAAAGGTAAACTATTTCTACTGTAAAATTTTTATACAGCTCTCAAGTATATAGTCTTTAAATTACCTAATGTCTCAGATATAGTTATTAAAAGCATCTCTTTCTCACCATCTTTGATATAATTTAAAATAATTTGAACAAAATCGTTTTACCAATAGCTGTTCCATTAAAAAGAATAATAATAAAAGACCTTTCAAATATTTGTCCCAATGAGGGACTCCTGGGTGGCTCAGTCAGTTGAGTGTCCAACTACGGCTCAGGTCATGATCTCATGGTTCACAAGTCAGAGTCCCATGCCAGGCTCTCTGCTGACAGCTCTGAGCCTGGAGTCTGCTTTGGATTCTGTGTCTCCCTTTCTCTCTCCCCCTCTCCCACTCACACACGCTCTCTCTCTCAGAAATACATAAACATTAAAAAAAAATCAAATATTTATCCCAGTGAAATTCAGCTTTAACAATACTGATTTAAGAGAACAGTTTTAAAATGATATTGTTTCATTGTCTAATGGTAACTTTTACCTAAATACATAGTCAATTAACATCACTGAGATGCAAGGGAAAATACTATAATTATTAGACATGATTCAAAATTTAGTCTTTCAGTCATCTTAGTCACACTTTGGTATTGTACAGAGACGTGATACATTTTATGAAATTAAAAGAAAACTATAGAAAACATAAGAATGTGGTTATATAGGCACCTGGGTGACTCAGTAGGTTAAGCATCTGTCTCTTGATTTTGGCTCAGGTCATGATCTCAAGGTTTGTGAGATCAAGCCCCTAGTTGGGCTCTACGCTGACAGTATAGATGTTGTTTAGGATTCTCTTTTCCCCTCAATCTCTGCCTCTCCGTTGCTTTCTATCTCCCTTTCTCGCTCTCTCAAAAATAAAATAAGTAAATATAAAAAAATATATGGTTACATCAGACGAGTATACCAAACTTAGCTTATCTTCTTTGCATTTTTGATATAGTCGCAACTGTAAAATATATCAGTTAATGTTTCTGTTGAAATTCTTATTTCTAAGAACATTGTAGGGGAGGAAAATTCTTTCCTCTGACCATTTTAGGTCTTGGCTGACAAGAGACATCTTTCGAGAGAAAAACATACAAATGTTCATGTGATATGGGAGCCCTTGTATGGAAATGAAGACCCAAAGAAATGGCAAAACCTAAATACTTTTCCACTAGGTTGAATAAAGAGAAGCTTTTGGGAAATACAAAATATGTTAAAAGAAGGCTAAAGGAAGATAAGAATTGTTTTGACAAGGTCTGTTTATACAGAACTCTTTCAGTCTTCCTGTCCTTGGTAATAAGAACCTTCTTTTTCTTCTGGTACAGGGAGGACATCTTTCAAAGGGAGTCTTATCTCCTGTTTTCAGGACGAAAAGGAGAGAGCAGATCACTCCTCCTACATCTGCTATTTTTCAAGTGACTTTAGCCTCAGAAATAATCCTGATGCTGAAGTGGCATAGTTTGAAGGATAGTCAGCCACCCTTCAAAATTAACAATAAAATATATAACTTTTCTGTGCATGTGTAGCTGGTTTAATTTTGTCTTCATCCAGATGTTCATCAATATGCCAATATGAATATATTTACACTACAGAACAATGGTTCAAAAGCATTGACTAGATGATGCAAATGTTAGAGTAAATGACATGGTTTTCTTGACTTAAAAATGAAAGCTCAACTTGTTCATAATGCTGGTTAGGAACTGTGTTTTCTATCACCTCAATCTTATGATTATTCACTTTTTATAGTCTGCTTCTTCAAGAGAGTGAAATTTTAAATAAATTTAAAAAACCCTTGATGATCGTATTCCATATTAAAGCAAAAATAACAAAAATGCCAAGGAATCTACTCCCCCATTGAGCCATAAAGCTATTAAGCTATGTTCTCCTATATCCCTGTCAGTGAGTGCATTTTGTGTTTTTCTTAACTTTGTAATAAGTGGTAGGCAGAGCAGTGATGTTTGTATGACCCCTTCATGTTTCTCCTTTTCCTCTCCTACGATCCCTGCTCCCGGAGGTAGAGAAACTCACACCTTAACATTCTGTGCTCTCCCGGCTCAGCTTGTTCATGAGGTCTCGTATGGTGTCATTTTCCTCTTAATAAAAATCTCAGAAAGAGTGTTAGGAGAGAATCATGCTTAATATTTGCCTTTGGATAAGGCTTTACCCCTATTTATATTTCTTCTCAAGTATTGATCTGTGAGTTTAATTCCAGGGAATTGGAAAGGATTTCTTAACTCAGAAATACCTCCTGAACCCTGCTTATTACTGATGACTGAAACTACACTTTGTAGCAGAAAGGTGTGTCCTTGTCACAATACTTATAGCCTTTAAGCCTTTGTCCGCTCCTTTTTTCAGAGGCAGATGTATTGAAGTGAGGAGGAAAGAAATAACAGATACCATGGAAAAAATGCATCTAGAAAAGACAGAGGAGAAGCCTACGCATGACTTTTTAATAAGGCTTCTCCTTCAGTACCGCTTTTTATCTTTATTGCCTTCAGATCTAGTTGTTCTTGACTCTTTGTCCTCTTATGCAGTATTTAATAATCCAAGCAAGGATCTGGGCTGCAAGCATAAGCAAGCTAAACCTGTCTGCCTCCAGAGGTTTGTAATCTAATGGAGAATACATGTAAGTATTCACACAATTACAAGAAAGTGTGAACGCTTTGTAATGGGAGAAACAGAGGTTGCTGTGGAAATACGTAGACAGACTATCTCATACAATCTAGGAGTCAGTTTCCCTCCCATAGTTAGGGTGAAAATCATAGGATGGCTAACATTATGCCAGACAAAAAGGTAAATGCATGCACATATGAGAGTATCTTCTGACAAAACAGTGTGTGCTCACGGAAACTGTGTCTTATCTCCATCTGTCACTCTGCCCTTGTGAATGAGAGTGTTTCACCTGTGCAGAACAGCTCCAATGAAGAGGTCAGCTCAGTAGGATGCGTGTGGGAGGCTGTGGTTTCTAGGTAACTTTGCTCACGGGTGCCCTTTCATGGCCTGAACAGCGCCTGCAAGCTGCACTACATGTCTGCTCCAATCTGGCTTCTCTGCCCGCATGTTCATCCTAGCCACAGCCACTAGGGGCTTGGCTGACTTGGGCAAGTGGCATGTCACTTCAGCAACCTCGCACATTACACAGGCTGAGAGGGTGTGAACGGGGATCCAGCCAAGAATGCAAACTGAGTGCTGCAACAGAGGCCAGGTTTGTAAGAAATACCCCATCTCTGGGCTTGCGTATTAGATATGCAAAGACCATTTTTAGACACTTATTTAAATTATTAAACCACATAGCTTGGGTAAAACTTTAGAAAGATCTATTTTTGCCTAAGGCCAATGCTACTTGAAAAATTTTCCGAGCAAACATTATGTCTTCTACCACCTCCTTAAGCCACAACTGTTAAAATTCCTAATTACTAAAATTATTAAGACATCATGACTTATTCATCGAAAACACATATACACAAAGTAATTTTTTTTAATGTTTACTCATTTTTAAGAGAGAGAAAGAGAGAGACAGAGCATGAGTGTGGAGAGGCAGAGAGAGGAGACACAGAATCCAAAGCAGGCTTCAGGTTCTGAACTGTCAGTGCAGAGCTGAACATAGGGTTCAAACTCATGAACCATGAATTATGACCTGAACCGAGGTCAAAGGCTTAATCGACTGAGCCACACAGACGCCCCCACAAAGTAATTTTTATTGAGTAGTTTATTTCTCTCCAAATTGGCCAAGAACATGCTCAGAATGCTAATCATAATAACAAAATGTAAAACCTAAAAGTGACTCCTTGATTATAGTCTTTTAGACAACTCTTCTCATTCTGAGTCACCAAAGATTACAGTTCCTGGGCTTTGCACATCTGGAAGCATTTCCATTATAGAAGAACTTGCTATCGATTTTTTTTCCTTGTCTTATATTTTCAAATGTGCTTTGTTCTCCAGAATCTTCCCTAAAAAGTCTTGGCTTAGGATGTAAGATCAAAGCATAAAATGTGACCTTGGCAGCAGGCTGGGAGAGAATGTGGACATAGGAGGTGGGCGAGTGTGTGGAGGAAGGAAGAACATTAGTGTCCTTAACTCTTGCCCTGGGTTTACTATCTGTCGTTTGACTCCTCTGAGCTTCATTTTTCTGTCTTTTAAATACAGGAGTTGAAGTAAATGAATTTCAGGTTATTTCTAAGATAGTAGTTATTTGTTTTGTCTATTGAGTAAAATTTTGTTCTTCAGGAATTTACATTACTTGCTAATACCAATGATGCAATCGTAGTATATAACCATAAAGACCAAGTCTGGTGGATTTGGGTTGCATGATCACCATGACTCAGTATCAGCAAGTATAAATTTGATGGGTTTAAATTATAGATATCTAGTGATGTTAATGTCAATGCACAGAAAGTTAAAAACATGCCCATCATACAGTATAAAATGAATCTGTTTGTGGGTTTTTAAAAATGTTTTTAATGTTTATTTATTTTTGACAGACAGAGACAGAGCACAAGGGGGGCGGGGCAGAGAGAGAGGGAGACACAGAATTTGAAGCAGGCTCCAGGCTCTGAGCTGTCAGCCCAGGCCTGGATGCGAGACTCAAACTCACGAACTGAGAGATCATGATCTGAGCCAAAGTCTAAAGCTTAACCAACTGAGCCACTCAGGCATCTCTGTTTGTGCTTTTAATTCAACTAATTAATTAATTATATCCAAAAAGATAAAAAATCACATTCAAAGAGTATTTGAATGTGGGTAGGTAGGTACTGGCAATTTAAAAAGGAATGTTAGAATAAGATGATTAGATTAGATACTAGTTAATGCCCTACAAGGCAGAAAACCATTACCTTTGACATCTTTTCTACCAGAAAGGATTCTACAAATGAAAATGTCTAGGCTCTAATCAAATAGTAAAATTTAAATTGTTAAATAAGCCTTGGATGAGCCTATTAAACCATGGCATTCAAGGACATGCTATATCCTTTCTTTTATTGAATACTTTCTTGAAGATTTCTATACTGGAGACTCTTGAATATGTAACTGAAGTCTGAGGGCTCCACATATACCTGAAATCCATTCATCCCTTTCCCTGTTTTCTATGGTTGGTCACTAGTGAATGTGAATCGTTATTTTCTGATGGTAGTCTATGGGAAATTAGCTCACACACTATACATAATTTAGAAAAGCTTTTTTTTTTAAGCTTCATTGTCACATTGGATTAACTGACTATCCTACTGGTTAACTCTAATTCATATTAATACCATTTGTAAAAAAACAAAAAATATCATTTCTATTTACTTTCTATGTTGGTTTATTTTTATAAGTGAAAGGTAAGAATGAGGAGTAATAATGCAGGGATTTATATTCACCTAATTTTAAATAAACAATGAATAAGCCAAAGTCTGATGGCAATTTACTGAACTTCATTGAATTCTGTCATGCTTCCCTCAGAGAACTCTTGGTTTAACAATATTGTCTCAATAATTCTCTGTCCCCTTGCAACTGAGTAGGGAAGCCACCTCAAATAAAGAATTTAGTAATAGTGTTTGAGTCAGAGTTATTTATGAATTTCTGTGGTTTCTTCATGGGAATAAATAAATAAATAAAGTCTCCTTTCAGAAGAGGAGAGAAAGCCACAATGAGATTTGATTTTAAAGTGGTCACTGATTGACAATAACTTAAGTTGGGTCAGTGATTTTATGCTTATTAGGGGAAGTCAAGAAGTTGATAAAAACTATAGACACTTCCTTCAGAAAGAGACAATGAGCATATAACACATACATTATTTTGTATTTCACTTTATTTGGGATGATTCATCCCCTTCATGCACCCTGGTCAAGAACTCACAACTTAGAAAAATAAGGAGCTGCATAAAAGATAGGGGGCAGGTGAGACACATGGTCTTCATAGCTTGCCTCCCGAGCCTCTCCTAACATCTGACTTTATAAATCAGCTAGATTTCAGTTGTGGACACCAGTAAATTTTCTTTGAAGCTGAAACAGACACACCCAACAACATGGAAAACCTCAACCCAATTATTTGGGGATAACATAGCCCTCTTATACTCCTGTATTGACAATTCCTAAAATCATGCACAACCAAGTTGTAGAGTAAAATGCCATGGGTCTCAGAGTGCATCCTTGTCCTGCCCTTTACAAGTGAAGTGACTTTAAGTACACCACTTCTTTAGGGTGTCTGGTTGGCTCTGTCAGTTAAGCATTGGACTCTCGATTTTGGCTCAGATCATGATATCACAGTTAGTGAAATCAAGCCCCACATCTGTGGTGACAGCATGGAGCCTGCTTAGGATTCTCTCTCTCCATCTCTCTCTCTCTGTGTCCCTCCTCCATTTGCATGCTCGCATGTTCTCTCTCTCTCTCTTTCAAAAATAAAAATATAAACTTAAAACAGAAGGTACTTCTTTCTTAAGGCTCAAGTTTTTCATCTCAACAATTAAGGATCAGAGCCCAGAACACAGCTTATGGGACCCATGACCCTCACTTAATCGGCTGGGTAGAATCAGGACACAGATCCAAAGTTGAGGATATACATACCCAGTAAAGCTAAAGCAGGGTCCTGTAGGATTTGTTCTATTTGTATGTAAAAGTTTGGTAAAGTGTTTTTCCTTTTCGACTCTACGCTAAACCTTAAGTCAAAATGTTATATTAAGACTATAGATCATGCATTTAGTGATCTAAAGGGAAAAGCAGGGTTGATCAGCTATGATTCATTTTGCTTCTAAGTTGTCAGAATGTTGAGCTTTATAAGAAAGAAATAAACCTTGGTAAATAGGTGTTCTTTTGTAGAATAAGTCTAAGGCCAATGAAATTCATGAACTATGTATAATACATTTTACTAATTAAAAATAAAAATATTTTTTATTCAGAAAATTCTTATATTAAAAGAATAATGTAAAAGATTTGCTATGAATGTCATAAAACACAAATAAGGAACATGGTTACCTTTTTTAAAAAATATAATTTATTGTCAAACTGTCTAACATACAATGTGTAAAGTGTGCCCTTGGCTTCTGGGGTAGATTCCAGTGCTCATCCCACCAAGTGCCTTCCTCAGTGCCCATCACCCATTCTCCCCTCTGCCCCCCCATCAATCCTCAGATTGTTCTCTGTATTTAAGAGTCTCTTATGGGGCGCCTGGGTGGCTCAGCTGATTAAGCCTCCGGCTTTGGCTCAGGTCAGATCTCACGTTCGTGGGTTCGAGCCCCGCGTCAGGCTCTGTGCTGACAGCTAGCTCTGAGCCTAGAGCCTGCTTTCAGTTCTGTGTGTCCTTCTCTCTCTGCCCCTCCCCCTCTCATGCTCTGTCTCTCTCTGTATCAAAAATAAATAAAAAACATAAAAAAAGAGTCTCTTATGGTTTGCCTCCCTCCATGTTTGTAACTTTTTTTCTCCCTTCATGGTTACCATTTTTATCCAAGGTGTGACTAAACTTTTTGATTATCTTTTGAACCAAATTGAAATTTTTTGTGTGTTTTTAAAATTATTTTGCTCTTCAGTAATATACTAAATTTATGGTTCCTACTTTCCAAACTCATTTGTTAGAATGTTTGGTAACTGGGCCTCAGAATAATAACCATGCTCTCAATTACTGAGCACCTACAGCATGTCTGGCATTGTGCTAATCCTTGTACATATCTTATCACTAAGCTTACTGATGGCCTCCCAATGTAACATTATTTCTCTCTTTTAATAAACCACACCAATAAGGTTCATAGATGTTAAGGGACTTACCCTAGGTCCCACCATTAGGTTCAACTCTAAAAGCTTATTTTCTACTTTCTACTACATCATAATGCTTCTTTTAGAGGCTTCTGATGTAAATTCTGAGGCACACTCATTACAGTGATGGCAGTGGCTGTAACAATGGCAATGAGAAATAAACTTAAGTCCTAACTGAGGTATACTCTCTGGAGTCCCACCTCTCCTGTATTCTTTCAGCTCCCAGTTGGATTCCTGAGTCCTCAAACTCTGTCCCTGCTACAGGAGTCAATACTGAGACCTACCACCTCTATAAGTGTTACCAGAAGCTCCCCACCTCTGGTCACCAACACATGATTCTCTTCTTTGCTGTAACTTCTCCTCTTCCTGTAGTGGTCAACTTCACCACATTGAGGCTCACTCTGCACCAAGTCCAGGGCTGACAACCCCCATAAGACCATCCTTCTTTGGCCATTGTTCTGAAGGAACATATGCTGAATCCCACCCTCAAAAGAGGGAACAGAGTCCCCATATAAGGGAAAACCTTTACTCGTCCAAATGAAAAACAAAATGGTGGCTGTAAGCCTCTAAGCATGTTTAGTATTAAAACTGTGACAGTTGGGGAATCATCACTGTATATTATTATTTCTGCAAAAAGTGAACCCTGCAATAGTGAACACTCGGTGAGTTGTTGTTGAACCTTGAAGAATGCACATCATTGAAGTATAAACGAACAAGGCAGTCATGAAGACAGTAATAACTGAGCTTGCATCTACATTCTTAAGCTACTGTTAGTGTTTCCTTGCTGAACGAGTTACGTCTCAACTTTATTAGTCTTATGAGTTTAAGGTTATTTGCATACAGTTTAAATAAGCATCTAATCTAATGATTAGATTTGAGTTAATGTTAGGTATTTTGAGTTAAATTTCGTCATAGAATCACATTTTTTAAATAACAGTATTTATTGTGTTCATACCATGTGGCAAGGAAACAGAGCAGTAAATAAAAATGAAGATGCTTCTTTTAGGGGACATGTACAGTACCTAGATGGGTGTCAGAGAGAAGAACAGTAAACAGATAAGAAATCAAAATAATAAAAAATTCTAAGAAGAAAATAAAACAGAATTAAGGGGGAGTAGTGATGGGTATGAAAAAGCTACTTCAGATGCTTTAGTCATCAGAGGCTTTCTTGATGAAGTGACACTTGAGACAGGACCTGAATGGCAGTGGGGAGCAAGTCATGTGGAAGGAATAGGAAACACCAAGGCCCTAAAGTGGAAGTCATGTATTGCATGTTCTGTACACTACAATGGTGCGAGTGTTCCTGGAAGGAAATAGCAGGCAGGAGGGGAATAGAAGATGAGCTTAGAAACATAGCATGGGAGCCAGACATTTCATAACCTGAAAGAATATAAATATGAAGATCAAGGTATATTATTTAGGGATTTTACATCACAAATAACAGAAATCAAACAAATCTAGATAATTAAAAATAAATGGAGATAATTCATTATAAGGACATGGAGTGGTTCCCAGAATACAAAGGTGGGAAAGCAGTTATGCCTTAGAAAGGGCTTTTTCGGAACTAGAGAACTGTCAGGACTCTCTCTATCTCACAGCCCTGCATTTTCCTAACCATATGCTTTATTTTTAGTTCCCTCCTCACACAGAAGAAATCTCTTTGGCTGGGATCAATGGTTTTCTTTTGGTCCAGTCAGTTATAACCAAAGAAGTGAGGTCAAGAAGTGGCAACAAGCCTAGCAACATGCTCCTGGGAGTCACTCTCAAAGAAAGTAGTGGGTTGGACAGACAAACCAAGCAAATTCTGCCACATAGGTATACAATTAAGTCATCTGCCTATGCATTCATTTTATGTACAGTCAACTTTGAAAAGTACTCCTAAAAGATCACCTATCCCAATCCAAGGGGTTATTTTTAGGAAGTGAGAAATGATAAGGCATGCAAAAATAAAAGTATGTAGAAAAATCACATAATGTATGCATTTTTCTTGTGAATTGTGTTTTTAGTGAAAAAATTTTTCATCATGTCAGCACAGCATAATAGGAAAGAAAGTGGACTTATGACAGAAAATCTGGTTGCAATCATGGCACGTACAGCAAAAATGGTTAAGAGACAGGCTATACAACATCATTTATAATATCTAAGACAAGGAAACTACCTAACTATCCATCAGTGATGAATAGATAAGGAAGTTGTGCCATACACACACACACACACACACAATGGAGTAGTTTCAGCCATACAAAGACAAGGAAATTCAACTACTTGAGACAGGGTAGATGGACCTTAAAAACATTATGCTAAGTGAAATAAGTCAGACAGAGAAAGACAAATACTGTAGGTACTATATGGTCTCACTTATATGTGGAATGTAATGACGAAGCAAAACAAAACAAAATGAGAAAACTCCCACCGAACTCTTAGAAAAAGAGATCAGGTTTGTGGTTACCAGAGGGGGTGTTGGGGGAGCAAATTGGAGGAAGGAGATCAAAAGGTGCAAACCTGCAGATATGAGATAAATAAGTCCTAAAGATGTGATGTACAGTGTAATGACTAGAGCTAACACTGCTGTAGAATATACGAGAAAGTTGTTAAGAGCATAGATCCTCAGAGTTCTCATCACAAGGAGAAATGTTTTTCTTTTTATTGTATCTATGTGAGAAGATGAATGTTAGCTGTATTGCCGTAATCATTTCACAATATATGTAAATCAAACTATCATGCTGTGTGACTTAAAGGTATACAGTAATGTGTGTCAATTATTTCTCAATAAAACTGGAGAAAGAACCCAAAACATACACAGGCTATAGAATTCTATACATCTGAGTTTGATCTTGGCCCTGACAGTGTTTGACTTTGTGTAAATTAGTAAATTAGTTAATTTCCTAAACCCAAGTTTGCTTCTCTGCAAAATGAAGGTATGGGTGACCTCGATGGATTGTTGTGCCAGGGAATAAGAAACTATAGGTCACTGGGTTCTCTGTGAGCACTCAATGCTGGTCATTGTTATCAGGTTGTGAAAATGCCTAAATTTGTCTGTATCTTACTTTATCACTTTGTATAAGTGTGCAAGTAAGAGAATATTAAACTCCAATAATCCTTAAAATGTTCTAATGGCATGGACTGATGAGTACAAAATGAGATTAGAGACCTGGATATTCTAGAGAGGTACTATACACAGATAACACCTCCAGGCCATCGACAAAGTCATTGTACCCTTGAGTAATTTGTAGTTAACTTTGTAAAATGTGACTTTCCCACATCCCCGGGCAGATGTGAAAGCATGGAGTTGGACAATAAAATCCGAGATATGATTGAAAGAAATGATTCTCCTGATCTTAAAGGGGCCACCCCAGGAGCCACTCCACGTCACAGAAATTCATGTTCTCTAAAGGTAAGAAACCTTTTCTACTTTTTCTCAAAACACCCTTCAAAAGTGTGTTCACCCAGAAGAGTTTATGGGGATAGTCCCCAAATCATTTACAGTAATGTACTTCCTTAGTGACTGAGAGGTTATAAAGCCAACAACTCTGAAACCCTCTTACACAGTCACTTCCTGTTACTAAGGAAACCCTTCAACAGAAGCACTTTCCCATTTAAAGCTTGATACCAGGCAGGCAACTGTGACAATAGGGAAGTGGGAAGAAGCTTGTGCTATGAAAAAGAATGTTTAATACAGCAACATCTCTTTTGAGGAGAGGAAGCAACCCAATTTGTGTAAACCTTCTTACCTTGAGTTACTAAAATCAGCATAATCCATTGTCCATTTTCTAAAGAAAAACACAGGCTTTCTGGATAAAAAGAGTGGTCCGACTTTGAGTTTCCTCTTATTTCAGGATATTTGTCTACAGTGCTTCATGGAAGCAAATAAAATTCAAAAGTAAGCTCAAGCTAGGAATTTTGTGGAAGACTTCCTAGAAATACATCATAAATGACAATATGAACTCAAGCTCTGTAGCTTTCCTGATTAGAAACCATCTCTAATTATCTTTAAAAAAAAAAAAAACCAACATAAATAGGTTTGAGAGCATGGCTGACATTAAAAACACAAAAAGCAAAAAACAAAAAAAAAAATAAACAAAACAAAAACCTTACATAACTTCTACTTTAGTTATTATTTCTAAAGTAATTCATGCTGATTGTGGAAAAGTGATTCTAAGCATAGAGAAAACAATAAAAATCATGTGGAAACAAATTTCTGGTGGGGCTAGTGAAGCTTGGATCCCCATAAACAAATATATACTTAGGTACTTAATTTGCATTCATACATTTGTATGAATTTTTCTCCCCAGAATTGTATATAGTATAAACTTCAGGCCTCGCTACACATAGATATGTCTCTGAAATCTCCTCTTGGCCCACTGCTCCCAGAGAGCATCTCTTAGCATTTGGGGTCTCTCTGTGTCTCTCTTTTTGTCATACACACACGTGCACACACACACACACACATACACACACAGCAGGTTGTTGAACCTACCTTTTTCTCTTTAAAAATATGGTTACTCCTGTAACTTTTTTCATGCATTTAATAAATGCATATGAGTATGCATTTACACATGTATTGTGTGTTTGTTCGGTATCTATGTACTTACTGTTGTTTAGAAATTCACTTCTTCCTTAAAAGGTAGTATCTATTTTTAAAGTGAAAATGAATATCTGCTGATGGTTAAGAGCCGAGGAAAGCTTACCTCTCCACTTCTTTCTTCTCATCTTAGCGCCTCCTGTCAACCCTCCCACATACACCTCTAACTCCCACTTAGGACTCTTTCTTCATAGAAATGTATGCTTTTCTCAGGTGGCCTTCTTGTCTAGTCCTGAAAAAAGATTTTATGGTTAGACTTTGAATCCCCTCCAGTATCCTGATCCTCATATGCTTTGATTATCAACCCCCAAGATTCGTTTGCTCATGACTGACTTCCCTCTCAACTCTGCTCATTTTGTTTTCTGGGTTTCTCCTTATATGGAAAGACCTCTTTTACATCCTCATTGCCATCCTCCTGGTAATTAGTTTCCTATATTTTGTGGACTTAACTAAATTTGTACGTCTCTTTAAGATACAGCCTCTCTCATCACTTCCCTGATGAAATTTGCTTGTTTTCCTACATACCACATATCCAGGCAAAGGACTGAAGAGTCCTAGCTGATGTTTTATCTTATTTTGTTTTGTCTTTTTCTTTTCCTTGTGAAGTGTGAGATAGAAACATTTAGAGAAAGTGAGAAGGTTAGAGGTGAGATCCAGTGATCATGGAAATTGGGGATGGTATAAAGTGGGCAGCAGGAGACAGAAAAGAGACATAAAACTGCAATGAGTTGCTGAATCACAATGAGGATGGAGTTGAGCTTGATGGCCACCACTTTATGAGAAGTCCAGTCACTACATGATATCTGAGCTCCTATAGCTTCCATATTCAACCACCTCTCACCAGGTTAAAATATGTTCAGTTCTTCTCCACCTTTAAACATGTGAGATCACATATTTTTATGGGTAATGTTCTATCTCATTCTTGTGCATCATAGCCAAGCTTACTGATCAGGGTGTCCTAAGCTTTTTGACCTCTTGTCACACCACTAATAAATTCTACCATGATAAACCCAATGATCATTTTGCATCTGATTTTTCACTTGTCTTTTCATATGCATTTGATGCGATTTACTAACTGAATCTTTTAAAAATGTCTTACTTCATCAACCACTATAAAATCAATCTCTCATCATCGCCCCTCCCTTATACATACACTTTTATTTCCTCTGATCTTTCCTTCTCATTCACCTTTGCTTTTTCATTTATATACCTGCCTATGTTATATCAATGTTACCCATGGATCTAAACGTAGTCCTCAGCTCATTAAACTACAAAATATATGCTGATGACTCCACACACATATAACTTTCTAAACATGGAGTTCTTTTCTACATGCACATCAATTTCACTCAGTATTTTTTTAAGTGAATTCAATATCCTTCCTGCTAAAACTGCTTGTTTCTTCCCCCTTACATTTCCTATGTTAGTTAATGGAACAATTATTCACCAAATAATCCAAATTTGGGTATAATCCTGGATTCCTCCAGGGCTAACATGCTGCCGAACTCCAGGAGTCATTCCTAGAATAATGCCAGCCTTCACTCTGAACCCTCAGTTTCTTGCCTCTTCTACCTTCAAAAATATTTGGACTTTGTTTCATTTCCTTCATTCTTACTACCATACCATGGTTCACAAATTCATTATTTCTTGCCTAGACTACTCCCAGGAGATGACTAACTGGTTGCCCTTCTTAAGCTTTGCTTCACACTAATTTATATTCACCAATTTAGATCTTGCTAATATACAAGGGCTTAGAACGTAAAAGTAGACGTCCTTACCTACATCATAAAGTTTAAATGCCTTGACTTAATATACAAAATCCTCCAGGGTCTATTGGCAGCCTACATTTAGAATAAAACAGTAGGAAGAGAATCTAATATTTGTGGGTCAGTGAGCATAACAGATATGGAGGTATTATATATTATGTTTGATACCTATAACAACATTTAAATATGACTATCTCTGTCCTCATTTTACAGATAAAGGAACTGAGGTTCACAGAAATTTTTAAGTGTTACCTAAACTCATGAAGTTGTAAAGTTCTCATCTCAAGATAGGAAGCCAAGCCTGTGCATATTTTTCTTACAGCGTCATGCTGTCTTCTACATATTCTGACACTCTCCAAAATGCAATTGATGCTCTAGCCACCCCATAATCCCTCAGCAGACCACGTAGTTTCATATGCTATGCCTTTTAATGTGTTGTTTATTCTTTATGCTTGCTTCCCCACCTTTGATGAATTGTCTGTTATACCAATTCAAACCTTTCATTGTACTATTAACCTCCTTCTCTAGTCCCACAGGGACTCAAGCCCGTCCTGCTCTGTCATAAACAATTTACCTTCCTAATTGTTCATTCATATGCTTTATCACATTGGGTTTGTAATCCTTTATGTATAGATATATCATCCCCACCAGTCATAGACTTCTTAAGGATGAGGTATAAAATGTCACATGAAGATATAAAGTGTCACAACATAGGTTTTCCTAGAAGGCATCAGTATTAAACAACATGTTTGATTTTATAAGCCATGATAAAGCTAGATTTATACTCATCTTATCTCTGGAATCCATCCACAAGTAATTCTTGAAGTTTATAGGGAAATCTCAAATGTATACTCAAAGATCCAGAATCTCATCCTTTGTGTGGAAACTACCATTTGTTCCTGTCTATTCTGGTCTCCTAAATTATTGTCAAGGGTTATCAAATGCTTACCTATTACTGCTATTTCTAGATGTCAACGGCACCTCCCTTGGGACTGCTGTGACACCACGCACTGTACTAAGTATGCCCAGTATGGGATGTGGCCTGCAGAGTGCCAAATACAGCTAAACGCTATTGCTGTCTACACTTCAGTAGGAAGGCTTCCCCCTCCCCCGAATTTTAGCTACACAGGCTCCTAATGCCCCCTTACAGATCCAGAGTTTCACAATGATATGTGTATGGTTCTCCATTTTGGGTGTTTTAGCTACCATCTACTGAGTGATTACTTTGGGCAGCACTTTGAAAAGCATTTAAATACAATCTTTACCCTTTTACAGATGGGAATAATGAGGCTAAATCATTTTCTCATGGTCTAATAGGAATTGGACTCTGGACCTAAACTCAGTGCTATTTATTCTGAATTGCACTTCCTGCTTTTAATTCCTTCTCCCTCACATTTGGCAACTGGGCCAGAGCTCAAGCTATTATCAGGAGTGATGCTGTTGTCAGAGTAACCCCTCCTCTCTGGGCTTAAAGGATAATCCTTGGGTCAAGCCACTGGGATGAACAAGGCTGGGGGCTCTCCCTGGTTCCCCGTCTCTGCCCTGATGGCTCAGGAAGGTCAGTTTTCCTTCCTGGAAAACCAAGATGTTGTCCAGACAAGAATCCCCCTACCCCTGCATTCAAGTACTCAGAGCTGCTCCCCCTCTACCCCCTCAGCAGGGGCACTGAACAACACAGTTTCTTGGGAAAATTTCTTTATTCTAGCTCCATGGTGTGAGGCAGGAGCTCTAGAGCAGGTTCTTCGAGTGGGGAAACTCTTTCTTGTAGTTTTTGCTCTATTCTTATCTTATCAAACAGTGTTTCGATCCCAGAAGGGAACATAACCCTCCCATTTCATGAAGGGGAAACTGAGGCACTGAGGAGCAGCCCTTTGGATATGGTTCTTACAGCTTCCATCTGAGCCACTTCAGAGTTCCAGTGCTTCTGGCACCTTCTTGTCATTCTCTGGCCTAAGACAGGGTCAGAATGTGTGACCGTCCCAATAAAATGTTTCACAAAGACAAAAAACAAACAAACAAACTTGTGCTTTTATTCTCTCTATTCGTAAAGTTTCCCAAGAAAAACCCCTGGGAATCTCTTTTTATCCCAATAGATTTCAGGCATATCTTTCTCAGTTGTTATCTGAAGGTATCTTCCAATATTTGACTCCTCGAGTAAACATAGTTTAATTTCCAGCTGGAATCTTGGCTGAATTACTATTTATCCAATAGCACTCTACAGGGAGACTGACTTCTACATTCAAAACAAAAGGAAAACTTTTACATTTTTACTAAGACATTTATAGAACTGGAAAAAGTATAGGAACATTTCTCTTTGGTGTAAGACAAGCATGAGCCAATGACAGAGTGACAGCTGGGGGTGTCTCTAGTTTTCCAGTGAATGAAGTAACAATAAGTACAATAGTACAGTAGACTCCCTTTCCAGCAGCAGAAAAAGAATTCCTTTATAAGTTTATGATAGAGGAAAAGTGTAGCTGAGTGAGAGGTATGATTTGATGAAAGGGCCTGAGATATATGTCAAGCTTCCTTTACCAAGAATAGGAGGGCGAATTACTGTAAGAGAAAATGAACAGACTGACTCTACTTTGAGGAAACAAAAACATTATTTAAAAAAAATTTTTAATGTTTTTTATTTATTTTTGAGAGAGAGAGACAGAATATGAGCAGCGGAGGGTCAGAGAGAGAGGGAGACACAGAATCCAAAGCAGGCTCCAGGCTCTGAGCTGTCAGCACAGAGCCCGATGCGGGGCTGGAACTTGTGAACCTCGAGAACATAACCTGAGCTTAAGTCAGTCGCTTAACCGACTGAGCCACCCAGGCCCCCCAGAAAAACACTATCGATGATCATGAGGAACTCCATCAGTATGAGAGCATGCTTTAATATTCTGGGACAGCTGAAGTAAGTAGTTGGCAAATGCAGGGCATCAAAATTCTTGTAAGCAAAAGAAAAATAACTGCCTAAGTAAGAATAATATCCCAATTCCAAAATGCATGTTGAGTAGGAGTTACACTAAATCAAGACAGGGTACTAATGCTATGAGAAAATTAATATATGAACATTAATTTGGGACTCTATAATTGTAGGTCTTGAAATACAAAAGAAAATGAGAGGAGAATTAAAATGTATTTTTGGGGCAAATATATTTCCAGCAATTCTTTTCTTTAAGTTTATTTATTTTGAGAGAGTGAGAGAGAAAGGGAGAGGGGCAAAGGAGAAAGGAAGAGAGAGAGAATTCCGAGCAGGCTCTGTACTATCAGCAGAGAGCCTAATGTGGGATTCGATCTCATGAAGTGTGAGATCATGACTGAGCTAAAATCAAGAGTCAGATGCTTAACTGACAAAGCTACCCATCACTCCTATTTCTAATAATTTTTAGAAACAAGGATGCAACTTGGGAGTGAGAAGGAAAACTGTCCAAATTTTAAGAATACTCACTAGAATTGAATTTACTTAAGAACTTTGTCTTGTCTTTGGATTCTATTTCTGATTTTAACTGAAAGGCAGGACCCCATATTGGCTTTTAGTAACTTTGCACAAGTTGAAGGAGGATTTCCCAGTAACTGAGGACAAATTCTAGATCTGGACATTTTTCCTAATGTAAAAAGCCCTGGGAAAATTCTTTCGATGATTCAGAAAGTAATATAAACATATGACACTTGGAAAGACAATAAAGGAAAAACTTCTTGCAAACTACAGTAAGTTGACACATGTTTTCTGTAACCTCATTGTTAAAAAAAAAAAAACCAAAAAACTAATTTCCTCTTCCTTATTTCCCTTTTTTGATAGCTAAGCAAGTATTGTTGATCAAGATAAAATTTTGATGATCAAAATCTTGTAAAATGGATTGTGATAAGAATATAAAGTGAGTGAAAAAGTGAAAGCATTTCATAAGTATAAAGAGCTAAACAAGCATAGCTTATTGCCATCACCATCATTGTTATTTTTATGCTAGTAGGGTGAGCTCAAGTCCCCCCATTTTTATTTTTATATTTTTACATTTTTCTCATATAATGAGTAGCTTCTTCTTTGAATCCCATTATCTAATTTCAGTAGTAGTGGCTTTGAACTTTTTTAATCCTTTTCTTTTTCTAACAGAAAAATTTGTCTTGTAATGTGAGTATTTTTTAACTCTTCATTAAGAAATCCCTGCGCAGTTGGCTAGCTAAGCTCTGCCTGCAAGTTCCCAGGCACCAAGAAGGCCTATCTTAGCTCAGTGGCCATACCTTGTGTTTGAAGATCAGTGTTGGCAACCTGGGTGAAGTCACTTAACATGAGCCATGAATCTTTCTCCATTTAAAAGTTCAGCTCTTAGTTTGAAGCCTTCTAATTCTAAAAGTATTATCAAACTTCAAAACTAAACAGGGTTAGTGAGTAAAAAAGCCAAGTTGTGTTTCCCAAAAATATCTCCCGAGTTAAATTGATTCCGTGGCTAATCTAAGACTTATTCCTCCTCCCAATAATTACAAGAATTTTCAATGCCTTCCACAGTGCATGACTATGAGGTATATGTCCATATACAGAGAATTTTCTGTGTATGCCTGTCTTGAACTCTATTTTAGAGTAAAGTACATCACCTGGCACAACAGAAAACCGAGACATGGGTCTGTAAGCTAAAACTGCACTCTAAGACGCAAGAATTAACTCTTACAAAAGAAGGGTGACAAAAGCTCTCCCTAACTGTTGAGAGGCATCCACTAGTTAGACAAGAGGCTCTCTATGGGGTAAGAGAAGTGAAGCAATAAACTGAGACACTTTTGAGAAGGACACTCTTTTCCTTACTCAAATGTTGCTCATTCCATTGCTGGGAGAATTTGCCCCAAGTTCCACAAGAAAGAGAGTTACAGAAAATTGAAAGATGAAAGTTGTCCTTTGAAAGATGGAAATGATAGGTGGCAGAGTATTCCTTCTGCCTCAGGGGAAAATAATAATCCTGGCTTCCCCAGTTGAGATCACTTGGGTCCAGAAGAGCAGCATGACAACATGAGGTGGGCGTTGGGGTGGCGGCGGGGGCTGCTGGAGAAAGCCACCAAGGCTTGGAGTGAAGGGTGACAGCTGGATGGAAATTATAACTGATTTTATAATTTCAACTGATTAAAAGACTATAAGGTATCCAGAGGTCTACAAAAAGAAGAAAGAGAATTCAGAGCCTCAGGGCTTCTACTGAACAGGCCAAAGTGTTATCCTTCCTTTTAGAATTATTACTCTGCTTTGATTGTCTTCTCCCAGACACGTATGATTTCAGCAAGCAAATTTGAAAAAGAAATCTTTAGATATGTCTTATTTATTAAGCAAGAAGAATAACATAAGCCTCTGGGGTAAGCAATTTGTAAACTCACGATAGTATTAAAGAAGTGAAATATTTGGCTTAGGAGATATTGTGAATCATATGTTCCTAAGAGTTGTTTAGCAAATGTGTTCTTTATGTTCTTGATTTGTTTAGTTTTGTCACAGTTTGTAGATCACTCATAAGGACTTCCAAACTCTGGCTGGAGTTTGGAATCTAATGTCTCAAAAGGCCTTCTTTCTCAAGCAAGACTTCCCACTTCTAGTTTGGTTGGAAACAACTTCTTTCACAAGTGTGGGGAAAGTACTAGCAAAGTGGGCACTGTCAACTCTCACTGAAGAATGCTCATATTGTTATAATGGCTATCTTCTAGATGAAATGTATTAAGACTCTTTTTACTTTATATTGTACTTGTGGGGAAAATAAGGCTTGACCCATAAAGTTTATAGATGTCTCTTCCTATAGGATTCTGGGATAAGTAGCAAAAATTGAGGTCAATTCGGTTTTTTTTTTTCCTTCCAGTGAGGAAGCTTTACTTTTTAAAGTACATTTTCTTTAAATCATTAAAGAGCAGTTAGAAAATACTTGCAATTTTTCAGAGTAGCATATTTTCTTTTTAAAAAAAACTTTTTAACATTTAGTTATTTTTTAAAGAGAGAGAGAGAGAGAGAAAGTCTGGGTGCAAGCAGGCAAGGGGCAGAGAGAGAAAGAGGGAGACACAGAATCCAAAGCAAGCTCCAGGCTCTGAAATGTTAGCACAAAGCCCGACGTAGGACTTGAACCCACAAACCGTAAGATCATAACCTGGGCTGAAGTTGGACGCTTAACCAACTGAGTCACTCAGGCGCCCCAGATTAGCATATTTTCTTTTGAGTCAGGCTCATTTTCAGACAAAACCTTCCTGATATCACCTCTTTGTATCACCTGTGTTTCCACTGAGTTATTACCATCGGCTCCTCCAATTCTAGCATCATCTTTATATGTACATGTTTTTCTTAATTATACAGTTATATTTTTATTTAAAAATAGTACTTAAATCTATGTGTATGATGTTGGAATATATTGTCTCAGGAATAAAGTAGTCTCTTCTACCTGAAACGTCCAAGCTAATTACTAGGTGACACAGAAACAATGCCATCATCAGAGAGTGGTCCCTCTGATCCTCAGATTTATAGTAAAAAAACAGAAAATATGTGAAAGACATGTCTGTTTTGTGCATCTTTATATCTTAGTACTTGGCATAGTCCCCAATCCATAGTCCATAATCAATAGATATTTGTTATAAGAATGCATACCTGAGTGAAATTGAGGTCAAAACATGAGCAAAGTATGAGAAAAATAAAGTGATCTGCATTAATATGGAGTGGTAAAGAATCAATGTCTTTGCTGAGAAGGGAAACAAATTAAATTCAAATAGGCTTACAGTTTTTGGAAGCTAAATTTCTCTTTTCTGACAACTAGTTATTTGTAGGAGAAATTAATGTCTAGGCAAGTAATGGTGGAAATTGGTAAGGTTTTGTTTGGATATAATCTTGGAGGTTAAGCCAATTCATACCTAAACCTCAAGAAAGATCAATGTCCTTGAAACTGTCCTGAATGATATTCCATAATAGCTCAGGCTCTTGCATTAAACAAGTACATGATGTTTTGTGCAATGATTTTCCGCTATTCGTATCTCCCCCTTATTTCTAAAAGGTTCTTTGAGGGGAGTAAACCTGGGAGCCTGAGTGGACTCTGGTGTGGCTTTAGTTAGCGGCTTATCATGTAATGACCATGGGCAAGTCAGTTAACATCTCTAAAGTTCAACTTAATCTTTGTTACCATCAAAGATATCTCTCCTGACAGGAGGTATCATAGGGCTGCTACAAAGTTCAAATTAAAGCAAATAAAATGTTCCAAACCACAGAGCTCATGTGTGCAAAATTATATCATATATATATATATATATTTTTTTTCCCCTAAACTGAATTTAGCTTCAGTCTAAGACCCCCATCCTATCTCTTAGAAGATAATTCAATCTGTTTGGCTACAGGACAAGTCAGCCATTTTATTTTTTCTCAGGCAATTTTATATTGCAAAGCCTCTCTCCTCTCCCTCCTTCTCCCCATAATGGAACCTAGGTTCTGTGAAGCAGATTTTGTGACGTAATCCAGGTGGAGTAGGGTTGTCAGATGTAGCAAATAAAAGTACACGTTACCCAATTAACTTTGAATTTCAGACAAACAACAAAATATTGCATGAGCTTACTTATACAAAAAAGACAAAAACAAAAACCTTATCTGGGATCCAAATTTATCTGGAAATCCTGTATTTTTTCTGGCAAGTTTAGAGTGAAAACATTTAGGCTTCAATGATCCACCATCTCATGATGTCACTGACACGGATCTAACGTTGTCTTTATGATCTTCTCATTGGCTATACCCTCACTGCGGTCACTCATGCTTCCATGTCATTATTTCCTCTCCTAGCCTCAGAGCCTGATGGTTAATATCCCACCGTCCTCAGTTAACCACCTTTGCATTTTTCTCAAGAAAGGAGCAAATTTCTCATTCTGCTCCTACAGCACTCTGGGGTTCGGGTATCTCAGGATCTTTTTATCTAGACATGCCACAAAGTCTCAGCAGGGTACCATGACGGTATGGAGAAATTCTTTTCAAGATTTGCCCTTTCCCCAGGCTTCACCCAAGGCGTGAGGCTGAAGCTCTCTGCTCTTTGCTTTTCAATCTGGGAAATTGGATAAATTATGGATGACTCCCTAGAAGTAGGGGAATAGGGCTATATTTCTTCATGAGCCCTCACAATCATCCAGATACGTTTTTACTATGATCTTTCCTCATTTTCCTTAGGCCATGAAGTCTTCCCCTATTATTCAATGGTGGGGGGGGGAGAGATAAGGAATAGGCTACATTGACTTTTCATCTACCACCTTTTCTATCTGTTGTTAATAGCATTTATGCCTGGATTCTGACTTTTTCTCAATCTTTTTGTTCTGAAAGTTTCAAATTAACAGCCAAGTTGAAAGGATTTTATAATATACACCTGTATGTCCACCACCTAAATGTTGCCACCAATGTTTTTCTGTACTTGTTTTTCATACACTCATCCACCTACTCACCCCTCTTTGCATCAATCAATCCATGTTATTTTTTGAGGCATTTCAAAATAAACTGCACGAAAGGAATTAGTCTTCAGATTTTTTTAACATAATTTTCAAAAAAAATATTAGTTTTTGCAATTCAAAGCTTTGGTTTCAAAGTTGGTCTTTGCTCTCCAGAGTTTGGAGAGTCTATTTTGAACAGGACTGTTTCTCCCTTTGCATTTACAGACAGCAAACTTAATCAGCCCTGGAGAAACAAGATATCATTAACCGAGCAAAGAAAGGATTAGTTACATAAAACAAAGAGCAGTGTTCATTTGGAGGGATCACAGTTAATACGTCAATATTAACTTATCTCCTAAGATGTAAAAAGCACTGTGCACACTTAGGAAATATTATTGAAGACCACATATATGCCTTTTAAGAATTCCCCCATAGTGGGACACCTAGCTGGATCAGTAGGTTAATATCTGACTCTTGATATTGGCTCAGGCTGTGATCTCACGGTGGAGAGATCAAGCCCTAAGTCCAGCTCCATGCTAAGCATGGAACCTGCTTGAGATTCTCTTTCTCCATCTCTTTCTGTCCCTTCCCCACTTATGCTCTCTTTCTTTCTCAAAATAAATAAATAAATAAATAAACTTTTAAAAATAGTATAAATCTCCCCACAGATTGTATAATTATTTATATTGGCTATTTATTAAATAGTAACAAAGATTAAGAGAAAGAAGTTTAAAGGCATATTTTATGGAGGTAGATATAGATATATAGATATAGATTGATATCAATTTAGAAACACAGATACATAGATCATATAACCAAAATAGGAAAGGATAAAACATTTATATAGAAAGTGAATAAAAAGAAAATAGACTGAAATAGAACAGGTTTTAAAAAATATTTTGATATTCCTATATGATCTTTTTTGATTTCAAGGCAAAATATATAATTTTGTGTATCACTGTTGTCATTCTCCTCTGAGCTATATTCTGAGAAGCAGAAGTGTGCTATGATTTCCTACTGAAAATTCATTCATAAACCGATTCATTCAATAAAAATAAACAGTATCACTACTTTGAACTCCGAAGGTACTATGTTAGTTTCCAACATTCAAGTGATAAAAAAATGACCCTACCTTCAAGAAACTTACAGCCTCACAGAAAAGAAAGGTACATAAAATTTATGACTGTTTCACAGTAAGTGCTGGAAGTGATACTGCACAGAGCATCCTGGGATCACAAAGGAGGAAGTAATGCACACTGAAGTGACTTCAAAGAGGGACCGTTGATCAAACTGGCTCAGACTGTTTAATACTTTGTGCAGTGCTGAGAAATCTTCAGACATGGAAGTTGCATAAAGTCTGCAATTTTATTAAGACTACAGACTAGTTGGCAAAAGCCAATTTGCCTAATATCAGATGTATCTGATATTCACTAAAAACTAAAAGTGTATACTGGAAACAGACTTCAAGCAATGTATCTAAATTGCATGAAAAAATTGCTTCAGAGTTGCATGCTGGAGAGACAAAAGCATTTATCCCCCATAAAGTTATAGGGTTTAGGACCCCTCTCTCGCCCAACTCTCTTAGTCCAAGCCCGGAGAAGTGATTTACTAAGAAGCTGAAATTCTGAACTTTAGATCTTTTATAATCTCTTAAGAAGACAGCTGATTCAGGAATAATCTTGATTTAGTGTTGGGTAGAAAGGGGCCTTGATGTGTGTCTGAACATCATGTGTACATGAGTAGACACTAAAATAATGGCACTATTTCAGATTTGAGAACTATGTAATGAACACAAGAGACAAAAATTATTATCAATGAAGTTTATGTTCTAATGGAGAGCAACAAAGAAGAAAAATATATAGTATCTTATATATAATACTATGGAAAAATATAGCACAAAAAGTAGATAGAAAATGCTGAGATCGGAGGACATGGGCGGCTCAATCAGTTAAGCAACTGACTTTGGCTCAAGTCATGCTCTTACAGTTCATGAGTTCCAGTCCTGCATTGGGCTCTCTGCTGACGGCTCAAAGCCTGGAGCCCACTTTCAGATTCTGTGTCTCCCCCCGCCCGCCCCGCCCCTGCCCTGTCTCTCGCTGTCTCTCAAGAATTAGTAAAATGTTAAAAAAATTTTTTTAAAGAAAAGAAAATGCTGGGATGGAGAGTAATTTTAAATTGGGAGGTCACTCAAGAAACAGGTGACATTTAAGCAATCATCTACTGAAGGTGAGGGGAGGAGCCTTATGGATATTTAGGGGAAAAATAGTTCTAGGCAGAGAGAACAAGGAGTATGCACGACAGGTTCACAGGCAGCAGTGTGGATAGGACACAGAGCAGAGGGAGCAAAGGGAAGGATACTGAGACAGAGGCCAGAGAAGCACGAGCTAGAGTGTGTTGGGTCTTGTGGGCCACTCTACCAAGTTCTGCTTTCATTTCTGAGTGAGATGAGAAGTCACTGAAAGGTTTTGTGCAGAGAAGTGACATGAAATGATATATTCTTAAAGACTTACAATAATTACTATACTGATAATAGTTGGGGGAGTGGAGCAGGAGCGGAAGCACAGAGGCTGTTAGGTTATTGCAGTAATCCATGTAAGGGATGCGGGTGGCTTGATCAGTCCAAAGATGCTAAGCATCTTGCCCAAGGTGACATAACTAGTAAACAAAGAGGTAGGATGTGACACAAAGACAGATTTCAGCCCCTATTGGATACTCTCTAAAAATTTTCAAATTAATAAAATCAGTAACTAAACACTAAAGTTCCCATTTTGAAAAAGTTATTAAAAGGCATGTTTATTTCACCTTGCCACTCTCTCAATAAATTGGGTCTTGTGCCAATGTGCTGCTCCCCTTTCTGGTATACTTTTGAAGTACCTGCAAAATGTTCACTTAAATTAGATACAGGTTGTGTGAGAAAGAGGAATCAAATATATCAACTCCAAGATTTGTAATATAGAGCATGAAAGTTACCATTGACTTTGGGGAAGACAAGGTTTATGGAGAAGGTCAAGAAATAGGTGTTATGCAGACAGAGAAAGAGGGAAAGCCAGATATGGATGACAAGCAGGCAATTCATATAGGAATCTTACTGGTTCATTCTGAGTGTCCTTGATGAACTGATTGTTCAATATTTGGATTACCCACATGCTATTAAGTATTTCAAATATTGTTTTTGATAATCTCTACTAAGTGGTATTGCAGTTGTCAGTCTCAGTCATTTGGTATGTAATGCATATATCCTGGTTTATTTTTATGAAAAAGCTACTTTGATCATGTAAAATTCCTTTTCTCAAGGATCTTCAGTGGCTCTCTCTGGCCTATGCAATAATCTCAAATTTTCTTAATGTGAAATTTAAAGGCTTTCACAACTTGATCCTAATCAACTTTAGATGAGCTCTACTATAGTTACAGTGGGCTTGTTAGAATCCTTCATACTTAGATTTGTCCACTTCTGTTCTGTTTATGTTGCTCATGTCACAGCAATACACCTCTACTTTTACCGTCTATCAAAATCCTACCCACCATTCAAGGCTCAGCAGAAAGTGCAGCTCTTCATAACTATTAAGGCTGAGAACGGCTCTCTCTCTGAATTCTGACAGGCAAGCAGATATACATTATGTGTATACACATTAATTTAATTGGAAGCAGGGACCTTTGTTTATTTTCCTTTGGCATCCATTCAGTGCCATGATCAGTGGTCCTTTCTATTTTTCATATTATTTGTTTTCAAATAATTTGATCATTGTTCCCCTGTCCTTAAGATCATATTATTAGTAGTAATGTCTAAACCTTTATATGTGTTCTTACAAGTAGCAAGGACAACATTATTGGGCCCCTAGGAGAAGGACACTATTACTATTCTCATTTCACAAATGTGTAAGTTGCACCTTAGAGGGCTTAAGCATCATGCCAAAGGCACAGATAGTAAATGGGAGAACCAAGATATGAATCTAGATGACCTGAGTCAAGGGTAGACATTTTTGTCACCAACCAAGGCTCTTAGTCTTGCCTGGATAGCACATTCACTTAAAAATTCATCCAAATAGATTCAGGAAGCAAAAGACGTTTTCAACTCTCATTCTAAAAACATAGTAAAAAAGGGGGAGCATGTTTATTTTACCTGACAAATAATGTCTCAAAGCATTTATAGAACTTTAATAATCTGTCTTCGACTAGTTTTGAGAGAATTATCATCAACTCAGATGAAAGTTACAAACCAGTGGCTGGTAGTTCCTTGGTACTTTTTCTTCACCATATCTCTCTTTTTTTAATTATTATTTTTCTCTGTGTAATATTTTAGTGACTTGCAAAATGAGAAATCTTCAGAATTTTCTTGGAAACATGACTTTTTCTCTGAGAGTTATTGCATAAAACAAAGCTTGCCTGAAAGCCAGACTCTTTTTTCTTATTTTTCTTTTTTTTTTTTTTTGAGAGAGAGAGAGAGAATGAATGGGGAAGTGGGAGAGAGAGAGAGAGAGAGAGAATCTCAAGCAGATTCTACACTCAGTGTGGAGCCCAATGCAAGGCTTGATCCTCTAGCTGTGGGATCGTGACCTGAGCCAAAATCAAGAGTTGAATGCTCAAACAACTGAGCCACCCAGGCACCCCTAAAATACTCTTAAGTATATAGCACATATAAGAGGGCTGGATGTGAGGTAAGAAGGGCATATGTAACAGGAAATGTCCAGTTTATTTCTAAGACTTGCCTAGTGCAAGCTCCACTTTTCTCAAACCAAACTTGGGGCTCTCTAGAAGTTATTTTTAATTCATAAATTATCACATATCTCTCTGAAGCTAATAGAAAATCTATTTGCTGTGAAACTGCATAGCAGAAGAGACAAAGGAATTATAATGAAAAATGCAATGATATAGGATTTCCATTCAGTAGAAGCCATCACACCATGCTGTGCTGCAACAGTTGAGTGTGCATCAGGATACTGTACAGAGGAGACCCAAAAGACACCAAGACTAAGGATGGTACTTTCTGGCAAGAAATGATCTTTCCAACTACTTCTCTAGGTCAGTGTTACCACATCCACTGGGTTATTACTACCAAATACACAGATAAGGCTGTAGGGAACCTTGAACTATATCTATATATCTCTATCACTGTCTTTATCTCTATCTCTATTTCTACCTCTATCTCTATCTCTCTCTATCTATATCTATATATAACTAAGTTGTGGGAGTGAGCAATTGAAAGAAAATATATTTTATGTTTATTTTCTTTTGAGAGAGAGAGAGAGAGAGAGAGAGAGTGGGAGTGTGGAGGGGTAGAAGGAGGGAGACACAGAATCTGAAGCAGGCTCCAGGCTCTGAACTGTCAGCACAGAACCCAACGTGGGGCTCGAACCCACAGATCATGAGATCATGACCTAACCTGAAGTTGGACACTTAACCAACTGAGCTACCCAGGTGACCCTGGAAGAAAATATTTTCAGGTTATAGTGTTAATGAAGTGTCAGCTCCAGGAAATCTCTGCTTATATCCCCTAAAATCAGATATATGTGAGTCATAACTCTTACTTTTAGAAATCAGAACAATTTGATTCCCACCTGCACTTTTGGGTATTGCCTTTAGGAAATACCACTCCATTTCACAAATGTACCCCCAAACCAGATCAAGAAACTAGCAGAAAACAAAACTGTGTACACATGCATACACAGCAAAAGGTCTGTAAATGTGGCATGTGGATGGATATTCATCAATATATTCGTTCAGCAGAATGTATGAACACGTGCTGTGTGTAGATACAGAGGTGAACACGGAAACTTGTAAATAAACTATGCAAACGCTAAGTAAAGGCTCTGGTTGGTTGGTAAAAGGAGGTCAAACAAGGTTATGGGATTAAGAGAAGCACTAGGCAGATTTTCCAGGTCAACTGGTTGGAGCGGTCCCAGACAGGAGAATGTTCCAGCCAGAGAAAGCATCAGGTAGTAGGTACATGGCTTGTCTCAGGAAATGAAGGGGATTCAGGATGGCTGGAGCACAGGAAGAGTTGGAAAGTGGTGCTAGATATGAAGTAGGGAATAAATGACAACAGCCAAATCTTAGACACCCATTATTCTCTTTTAAAGAGTTTAAATTTTAAGAGTTGTAGGATTTATCCCTCATACAAGTGGCTATCTCATAGGAAGGTGTAAAAAAAACTATAAAGTAAGTGATTGACTGTAAATTCTTTCTTTTCTTCCTTCAGCAACACATTCTTCTCTTTCTGTATTCCTGGCTCTTCTGTGCTCCCTCTCCTCGAAGCTGGGAATGAAGTCTTCTGCTCTACCATGATCCATTTGTGTAGCTCCAAGCATCATCTTTTCACATTTTTATCTCCATTACCCAGTATTCCATTACCTCAGTGCCCTATGAAATGATGAGTCAACTCATTAACATTAAAATATTAGTGCAAAAGAAAAAAAAAGATTGAACTGCAAATGGATCATGGAGAAATCTGGACTTAACCTATGGTCAAGACAGCCTTATACTTGAGAACCAAGTTTAAACCTTCTGCTAATAAAAAAGATTAGCTTTCCAATGAATTTTCTCCTTTATTTCCATAGAAATTAGTAGCACATACAGAATTACGTATGACTCATTAAGTTCCACACAGCTAAGCTCACAGTTAGAAGGCATTGCCAGAAAATCTTGCCTTCAGGGAAGCAACTAATTGAGTTGTCAAAAAGTCAACAGTTACCTAATTCTCTGGGAAATACAATGAAGTTATGGCAGTTTGGCTACTGAGGAAAGACTTGGTTTGCCCAGACTTTCTGTGGTAACTTCCTCCTCCAGTGGGAGAAACTGCCAGTAAAGGAAGAATGACAATTTACATACCATAGCAAGGCTAATAGGCCCCTCTCTTAGTCACAGCCTGCCTACTTGAGACATCCTGGGAAATCCCTATTTGGAAGAGAAGAAAAGTTAAAATCACAGATGCTGTGCTTACAACCTTATTCTGTGTAATTCATATACAGAGTCACTTCTGTTCATTTTTAATGAAAAATAATTGTTATTTTCTACCATAAGTTAACAGTGTGGTCTTTTAAAAATTTTTGTATATTTGGTTTCACTTTAAAAGATACCACAAGGGACATTTTCTTTCTCTTTTTCTTTCTGTCTTCCAAGACTCCAGGAAAAACAGCTTCCATGGCATATTCTGTACAGGGCACAACTAGAATGAGTGCTGCAGAAAGTTCTACGGAGCATGCAGAGGTAAGAATACATTTCTAGAAGAAGAATTGACCATATCTAGCATCAGTTGCATTTCTAGTGGTTAATTATGCAATGATGAATAAGAGTAGAAATGGCTAGTTTGCTTTCTTTAGATAATATCTGCTCTGTATTTTTTTTTTTAAATTAATGTTTATTTTTAAGAGAGAGCACAAGGCGGGAAGAGGGAGAGGGAGAGAGGGAGAAATAGAATTTGAAGCAAGCTCCAGGCTCCAAGCTGTCAACACAGACTTGGGGCTCAAACTTACTAACAGTGGGATCATAACCTAAGCTGAAGTCAGATGCTCAATGGACTGAGCCAGCCAGGCACCCCTCTGCTCTGTTTTAATCAATGTTATTTAAGGAGGAAAAAGTATCTGGGTGGCTATTGCATTTCCTTTGATGCCTCCAAGCTCCCTCCAACTCTTCTTTTACAAAGTGAGATTAAATCCTGTCTGAGTCCTTACAACTCTCCAGTTCTGTGGGCTCCATATTTTGCTCTTGATTAGAGAAATTTGGTTCAATGTAAATTAAAAAAATAATATTGGTATAGTTGGAAATATAACATAGCAAGAGTATTCATAATAAAATATTTATGTATGTACAATAAATACTATAGTTTTTGTTTGGTTACTGGTTACTGCAACAGATACTTACCCAACTGAATGAACAAATGAATGAATGTTCTTTCTTAAAGTTCTATTGAGAGATAACCAAGATATAATAGCAAATTAAGGAAACTCTTTTGTTCTTTAGATACTTAATTTTGCCGTGTCAGAATTTGAATATCTTAGAAGTTGGTCTGGGTGTTACGGTAAATGAGAAAGAAATGCCCAGAAACTTTAAACACAGATTGCACTATATGAGGAATAATTGTTCTGTAAGCAGGGCCCTTAGTAAAACCAATGACTAAAAATCTTTGTATTTATTGAAACATCAGATACCTTTATTAGCAACTGGAAAGCAAAGCAAATACAAATGAAAAATTCTCCCCATATTTTGTGTTTGATTGGCTTTGCTCCATTTTAAAGCATACCTGAGACATAAACCATGGTAAACTGTTGATGAATCTCCCGAGAAACTCCTGGTGATACAGTTGTGACTTATCAGCAATTCTCACTACTGTGATTTCTCTCTCATACTTGCAGATTTAGTATCTAGCTTTTCAGTAACTTATTTATAAATAAAAAAATCAAAGTCCAAATTTTTTACTATTTTTTCCAGAGAAAGATATATATGTCCAAAAATAATTATTCTAATTACTCTTAATCTGGATTCCCAGAAGGCTCTGTCAATAAATGTTTGCTGGACACAGATTTTTTTTTGTCTATATCACAAATAGCGAGGGGACTTTTTAAGAACCCCAAATCTGTGTTCCCAAGCATGGTCTGAAATAGGAGAACCTTGAACTTTAGTGTGAATCACTATAACCTGTGAAATTTATTTAAAATAGAAGTGGGGTATGTAAGCTGAACACAGAGGATTTTGAGGCCAGTGAAACTATTCTGTATGATACTATAATGTCCTTAAATATTTTTTCAAACTCATAGAACGTGCAACACTAAGAAAGAACCCTAAAGTAAACTATGGATTTGGGTGGCATGTCAGTAACTGTTCATCACTTGTAACAAATGAAACACTCTGGTGAGAGATGTTGATAAAGGTGCGGGTGTGGGGGTAGCAGGAATACAGGAAAACTGTACCTTCCACTAGATTTTCCAGTGAACCTAAAACTGCTCTAAAAAAATAAAGTCTATTAAAAAGAAAATGGAGGTGCCCCAACTCCCTTTTCAGAAATTCTGTTTCAGTGTTCGTGGTGCCCTATGTTTAGCAAGCTTCTGGAGTGACTTTTATGTGTTCTTGTACTAAGAACCACTGATCTGGAATCTGGTCTCACTGTACCTCTGCGTTGCTGAGCTCTGGTCACACTAAATACAGTTGGCTCACAGCATTTTCCAGATCAAAGGTACCTAATGCTCAGTCTGTTCTGATCCAGAATGAGTCTAGCCTTCCTAACAATTTGAAGACCAAACATATTTGTCATCTGGATTTTGATGTTACTTCTGGAACTCAGCTAAACCAGTTTCTTGAGGTCAGAAGCAAATATAATAATTCTGAATGTATAGACCCATAGAAGAATATCTCCTTTAAAATGAGGTCTTAGGGGCGCCTGGGTGGCTCAGTCAGTTGAATGTCCGACTTCAGCTCAGGTCGTGATCTCACAGCTCGTTCAAGCCCTGTGTCAGGCTCTATGCAGACAGCTCAGAACCTGGAGCCTGCTTTGGATTCTGTCTGTCTGTCTGTCTGTCTGTCTGTCTCTCTCTCTCTTCCCCTCCCTCGCTCACCGTCTGTCTCAAAGATAAATAAACATTAAAAAATAAAATAAAATAAAATAAAACAAAATGAAGTCCTAACTATATATGGATCTAGAAAGAAGCTTAAAAAAACTAAAGACAGCTTTTATAAAGATGTAAAATATCATCCAGCTCTAAAAATTTGAGTGAGACATAGGTAAGTAAAGATAGAAAAATAGTTTTCTAAATCATTTCTGATGAAAAAAGTCCTTGAAGTCCCATGATGATAGTAAAGAACACTCCCTGTAAATGCTATTGGCAAAAGCCAACATGTTTTGAAAATATTTAATTGTTCATGAATATCTTTAATTAATTTACATAACTATTGAGTTGGAAACTAAGTAGCAGATTTAGGACTACCCGCATCACCAGATTTGTTGTACTGTTTATATGATTCAGAGATGAGATGGTAACAAGACTACTGAGTTCCTATAGAGACAACAGCACTTAAGTGTTTGTTGGTTCATTTAGACAGATGGCCCACAGTTTCCAGAGGCTTTGGGGCTTTCTTTAAATAAATATCCTCAATATTGGGGGAAAAAAACTGAAAAGAAGGTGGTTAACTTTTTCGTTGTGCCAATGATTTATTATTTATCTAAACTTATAACCTGCTGGCTTTATTCAAAGGGCTAGTTAAAACTGCACAATACCAGATAATCTATAACCTCTCTATAACATAACTGTATGAAAGACACTGAGGTAGCTAATTCATTAGAGTCTTAGAGTGGATTTGTTGCTTTTTAGTTTTCTGTATTAGTCTGTTTCTGGACAATTCTCTTATTCCTCTGGCTTTTGCCAGGGCCACTCTTCAGATATGGACATGTCTACAGAAATGCCTTTTTAGAAATGTTTATTACTACATAAATACCCAAAATGTACCCATGAAACTTACCTGATTTCTGTAAGCATTATACTCTGAATTTCCATTTTTTTTGGGAAAAGGATTGAAAATCAAATTCATAAAACCCTAATTTCTCATTTGCCCAATGTATGCATTTTGTTAATTAATTCATATAAAGGAAAATGAAACAATATAATGGTTCTTCATCAACAGGTCTTTATGAAGGAATAATGGAGTGAGGATAGTTACCCCTATAATAAGATATTTTTACAAATCACAATAGGACAGTTGGGCAACTGCATGGAGTTTATGAAGGATAACATTTCTCCTGCTTATTTTATAGACTATTTTGTCTCACTGTTTTTTGTTTCCTTTTATTTTTTTTAAGCATGATCAATCATCAAGCAGAAAGAACTTGACAAGTTCTCTTGAACAAAAGATAAGGTGCTTGGAAAAACAGAGAAAAGAGGTAATTTACAAATATTAGTTGAAACAGCATGTATCATGAGTTAATGCTGAGAATAAAATGGAGTTATTTTTGTCACTGGGTCACAGTATTTATCTCTAGAATTTTGGACTGCATTAGTTTGAGAGCAAGTGCTTGTTTCTTATTCGCCTACATTTCTCTTACCAGTCTCTCAATGTTTGCATAAATGAATGAAAATTCATAAATCCAATAATTATCATCTTAATTTTTCTCAAAACTTAGATGTTTCCTCCACATTGACTATGTGAGCTTATCACATGTGCTTTATGCTTTGCAACTTGACAAACCTGGAAACTCAAACTGTCAAAGTCTTTAGGTGTAATTGACTTAGGTGCTATGACTTCATGAACTGGGTAACCGTCCACATAGTCATTAAGGAACATTATTAAAAATTTCTTTTTGCTGTTTATAAAATGCCATTAGGAATGTGATGGATATTACTATGGGTTCTGTTTTTTCTGAGTTTAATGAATGTTAGAACCTGTCTATTCTTCTTGAAGATGAAGAAGTGAAAAGTGTAACAATTTTAGCACATATATGTTGTCAATTTTTAAATTCCTTTTTTAGGCCATTATATATGTTGTATCCTTCATGTTCTTCTGTATGGTGCCTTCCACACCTCTTTGATATTGCATAATATTATTGTATCCTTCTGGAAAACTACTGAACTATAGCAGGGTAATGTTATCATAGCATAGAAATGTTAATCCTTAAAATACCAACAGATCAGATATCTTTATATGATAATATAATATGGTCTATAGTAAATACCCATATCTATTTCCAGCATAAGATTTACCTAGTGACTGCCTGTCTGGATTAGATATTTTATTTTATAATTAGGAAAATATGTTGCTTCCTTTTAGTCATTGTAACTATCTTCTTGATCTCTGTCCCATATTGAAAGTATTGGAATTTCTCTTGATGTAGGAAGTTGCAGACTTCCCTTACAAGAAAACTAAAACACAGGTCATAGTGTTTTTTCTTCCTTTTACCCATCACATAATTTTAAAGCTCCTAAGTTGCAGCCTAAATTATTTCTAAATATTCTTATGATAAAACTATTATTCTTTGAAAATCTATACTTTCAAAAAGGTAATATCATGCATTCATTGCATTTGCTTTACAAATCATGTGTTGATTTTAAAAAGCACAATATTGCAAGCACATGATAATAAGTTATTGGGATTTGGAATTTGTTAATATAAATTCTGCTTTTGTAAAGCTGGAAGAGATTTTTCATTATAATAATCAATGTAAGCACATAGAAAAATATGGAAAAATTTGAAATAAAAACCCTTCATATATTAATAAATCTTACAGAAAACCATTAATACAAAGTTTTACCGAATTTTGATTGGATTAAACAAAGATGAAAATTTCAAATGACTAAACACAAGTGAAAGTTGCTAATAAACGGTTCAGCTGACTAGTCAAGATATACCTAAGACTAAATGGTTTTTCATATGTGAGCCAGTTATGGAAATAAGGAAAGTGTGCTCAATTCAATTATTCCAGCCCTATAAGAACTTGGTAGAAGGAATACTGTGTTCAACTATGGCTTGCCAAGTCTTACAACCCACCCCCCCAAATGATTTCATTTGGGCCCAGTTTCCAAGTGGGCAGAAATTCATATTGATTTACCAAATTTTAATAATTTCAGCTCCTGGAAGTTAACCAGCAATGGGATCAGCAATTTAGAAGTATGAAAGAGTTATATGAACGAAAGGTAAACACCTCTCTGTTTGGTATTTGCTTTAGATCAGTAAGCTGGGGGACCAAGTCTGTGAACTGATTTCAGCTGAAGGAGTCATATGGCTAGCCAACTGTTGAAAAATGATAGGGTAGTGGGGGGAGGCGCTGAGTGCATTATTGGTCTCTTGGTACTGAAGATTAATGAAAGATATCAGCGAATTACCTTGAGCATGGCCAAAAAAAAAAAAAGGTACTAAAAATAGCCTCTAGAGATGTCTCTAGAGTTCTTATGCACATTCATCACAGCTCACAGAATATCCTGTTTTGTATTGGTTACTAGCGGTCATAAATACACAAGGTTATATGTGAGGTAAGAAATGGCTTACAGTTCATACTGTTTTATACAAGGCTATTTCTCTAATTCCTAAATTAGATAGCATAAGCTATTTCCACAGATAAAGAAGTAAACAATGGTAACAAGTGAAAGTGTGAGGGGGAAGTGGGGCATTCCTTCTTCCCCCTAAAGTATGTTTTCCACCAAGGATCTTTTGCTTTAATGAGAAAGAACTTTTTGGAGAGAATATCTTTTAAGAGGTAAAAGTCAATTTATAATTTAAATGATTCTACTTTCAAAAAAAGAGAAAAGGAGAAAGTAAATTCCCCTAAATAATTCAGAATTAAGAAACTGGACCACAAGTGAGTAACACAGCAGTATTGCTCTCTTCTTCCCCATTTTGATACACTGAAGTATGAAACTTAGTAAATGCAAGATAATGCTCCCACTACACTAAGCCTGTTATATTCAGTCTGAGGCAGCTTTTGGGTCTCCAAATTTTAAAGAACCTGGTCCCAGAGAAAATGTGTAAGCTGCTCAGGAAGAAAGGCTTGCAGGTGTGTGAAGATCCTGGGTTAACAATGGGAATAAGTCCCATCTTTGATGAAGCACCCTTTTCTAAGGCCTCTCTTACTGGATCTGGATCGTCATCGCTCTGAGGCCTAGCATGGCATTTCACAGGGGGCCAAGCATTGCAGAGTACTGGGGAGTTAAAAGCCGTGTCTGTTCTTCTCTGGCCCAGGCATATTCACTCACCCCCTAACCCCTCGATTCCCATTTAAGGCCAAGCAAGTCACATTTTGAGAGTTAGGAATATAATGACAGGCCCAGAAGCGTCCCCGTCTAAGATCTAAATCTTTATTCTCTCGGAAGTGGTGTGGTTCCGAGAAAGGAAGGAAGGGGCTGAAGGCTGTTGCGGTGTTGACTTTTTCTGGTAGTGGAAGCTCTTTCTCAAGTGCACAGGTCCTGACCTTTGCTAAGGCTGGGGGGAAATAGAACCTCTCCTTAGGGGCCGCCCAGGAGTGGGGGAGTGTCGGTCCCTGAGTGCAAGGGGTGGGGGTGTGAATTTCAGAAGCCGTGTCTGCCACACTGTGTATACGACTTCCTCAGGTCGCGGAGCTGAAAATGAAACTGGAGGCCGCAGAAAGATTCCTCAGCTCGCAGGAGAAGGAGCGGCTTCAGAGTCAGAGAGAGAGCGACCGGCTTCACGACCACACCCGCCAGCGGCTGCAGCGCGAGGAGGTGGGCGGGGCTCGGGGAGGCGACCTCCCCCGCCCCCGGGCCTGGGCACCCTCGGTGGAGAGCGGTGTGCCGGGACCCATGTGCGCTGGGGGGGGCGGGGGCGGGGGTTACACAAGTCCCCGGGGTCACAATTCAATACAATCGGAGGAGGGGGATGCCCTGCTGGCTTCCTCTTTTGTTGTCCAAATGTGCTGGCCTTTGCGAGCCGGCCGCAGAGAGAGCTGATCTATAGATTTGGTGCCATCTTTTTAGAAGATTTCAGCCTAGAAGATTAATTTTACTTTTTTGCTTTTACTCATAGATATAATTTATATTATATATAGATATATATTTTATTTATTTTATTTTATTATTTATAATATATATTGTATTACGATTTTATATTATATTTATAATTTTATAGATATAATAATTATAAATTATTATAACAGTTTTATAATTATATTTATTATAATATTTTTATTATATTATGAGTTAATAATAATGGGGCAATACCTTGTGTTCGTACATCTGCTTTTGAGCTTACAGAGTTTTACAAATAGGTATTGGCCTTTATAATCATAAAAATAGAACATTTAAAAAACTGTCTCGCTTTCACGATCTCATTTAACATTCTCAGCCCGTCTGTGAGAGAAATGCTATTTCTGCCTTTTTTTAAGTTTATTTATTTTGAGAGAGACAGCATGAGTGGGGGAGGGGCAGAAGGAGGGAGAGAGAGAGAGAGAGAGAGAGAGCGAGAATCCCAAGCAGGCTCCACAGTGTCCATGCAGAGCCTGATGTGGGGCTCAATCCCAGGAATCAGGACATCCATGACCTGAGCCAAGACCCAGTCTCATGCTTAACCAACTGAGCCACCCAGGTACCCCCTGTTTTTGCCATTTTAAAGCTGAGACATGAAGAGGTTACAGAACTTGCTAACCTTGCCAATCTAGTACCTGGGAAAATGGGACTTGAACCCAGCCTCCAGATTCGAAATTAATCCCTTAATAGAAATTAAGAATAAGATGGCAGCCATTAAGATGACAGACAGGCTTCTCCTAAAATACTCTCAGTTTTACTTAGTTATGAGGCTTAGTGGATATTGTAGAAAATGGGAGGAAAATCTTAAGCTCTAATGGACAATCTTTTTTTTTTTAATGTATGTTAAGAAAAAACAAGAACTGTAAATAGTCTCAGGTGAAGTCTTGTGACAGATACCGTGAAGCATTGGCTGTATTTTAACACATGAACCAATCTTAAGGCAATGGCTGGAATCAGTGCAGAGAGCTGTTGGTGTAGGTTTTCTTATCTAGATAAGGCTATCTCTGTCCCTGTGAGTCAGAGGAAAACAAACAAGGCTTAGCAACTCTTTCCGGCCCTGTTGCCATCCTTTCTCTTCCTGACCAGGAATCATGGCAATTGTTCCCTCATGCAGTTGGAACCATTTTCTATTTGAAGTCATTTTTAAATTATGCCAAATTAGAAAATGATTGGTTCATTTTCTAAGTGTGTATAAGCCCACTCTGTTTAAGTGAAAGCAAATAGGAAGGTTTTCCCTGAAAAAAAAAATCACCTCACAGATACATAGGTAGCTTTTAAAAAAGTTTTTTAAACATTTATTTATTTTTGAAAGCGAGAGAAGAGAGAGAGATTGTAAGCGGGGAGGTGGGGTAGAGAGAGAGGGAGACAGAATCTAAAGCAGGCTCCAGGCTCTAAGCTGTCAGCCCAGAACCCCATATGGGGCTCGAATTCAGAAAAGTGAGATCATGACCTGAGCTGAAGTTGGATGCTTAACCAACTGAGCCACCCATGCACCCCATGTAGATATGTTAATTATTGTTTTGGGAAATATTAATTACTAAAACAACATACTCTAACATATATATTAGCTATATATATTAACATATATATTAGTCTCATCTTGATTTACCTAAATTCTGGAGTACTTGTTTTATTAAGTTAAAATTTCAATGCCATTAAGAATTCAGTTCATTCCAGGGGTGCCTGGGTGGCTCAGTCGTTAAGCATCTGACTCTTCATCTCAGATGATGATCTCAAGTTTGGTGTGATTGAGCCCCACATCGTGCTCTGCACTGACAGTGCAAGGAGCTTGCTTGGGATTCTCTCCCTCTCTCTCTCTCTCTCTCTCTCTGTCTCCCTGTCCCTGTCCTTCTCTGACACGTGCACCTGAGCTCTCTCTCTTGCTCTTTAAAAATAAATAAAACTTAAAAATTTCAATTCACTCCACGAAAATTTTACTATCTAAATATAAAATTAAGAATTAGAAGATAGATGATATCTGAATCTAGAGAACTTTAGTGTCAAGGCAACTAACTTTGCTTCAGTTATTTAAAACAGAGAACTTCCTGAAGATAATCTGACACGTGGAGGAGTGATAGCACTTGGACTTGTTGATCTCTCCCTTTTAAAAGCAAGGATCACAAGGATACAGTGCTCTGAGTAATTATCTGCAGTGAAGGGTCTTATTTGCCTGAAGTTTTATCCTCTTCTTCTCTTTAGTTCAGAATGATGCAGGCAGGACTGCTTTTTGAGATAGTTCATATTTTTTGTTGCGATCATACTTTTTTTTTCTTTTTCGAACTTTAATTACTTTTACTAAGTCACTTACCCATCACTCTGTAGCAGTACATGGGAACTCGTTTATTCTGTAAACCCATTTGACCCTTGAAAGTGAGGGCTGGGTATTTTGAACTCTTTCTGGGGTAATGAAACTTAGCAGCACAAAGGATTAAAGAAAGATTTTTTTCTATCTCAACCCTCTCCTCCACCCAGAGAATATTGCTTAAATGGAATGTCAAGGGGCGCCTGGGTGGCTCAGTCAGTTAAGCATCTGACTTCAGCTCAGGTCATGATCTCGCGATTCGTGGGTTCAAGCCCCACCTTTGGATCTGACAGCTTAGAGCCTTCCAATTCTGTGTCCCCCTTTCTCTCTCTGTCCCTCCCCGTCTCATGTTCTGTCTCTCTCTCAAAAATAAATAAACAAACAAAATTTTAATGGAATGTTAAATGAAAATCTAGCAGGTCCTGGTTTTTTTTGTATTTCAGAAGTGTTCCTACATTATCTCATCTGAATTTTATTGATTTCAGTTTTGTCTTTTTGCTGTTTACTTCAGAAGGAAAAGGAGACCCTAAGTGAAGAATTACACGAATTGAAGAAAGAAAATAAGCTTTTGAAGGAAAAAAATGCTCTTGTGAGCAAGAAGAAGGAACATTATGAATGTGAAATAAAGCGCCTCAATAAGGTACCAGGCTAGGTCAAGCTGGGCAGCGGGAAGGAGAGGTCCCTGTAGAAAAAGCACATTCCTAACTGAGAGTCCCAAGAAAATCTGTGCAGCAGCACAGCTCCTGGTCTTCGGAGCCTGCACAGAATCTTCTCTGTAATTTTGTGAGTCACTCGTAGCTGCATCTTTCAGCCATTCGAGGAGGCTTTAAGGAATATATGTCCCTGCAAAGAATCATCATGAAAAAGAGAAATGAGGAGTAACTTCAGAAGACAGTAAGAACATTTTTTTGGTTTTTTTTTAGTTCAAAGAACCACGTAAAGCAAGTGGGTGTTTGTGAACAATAGCATACCTCTTGGTCAACCGCAAAAGTTTCCTGAGGAAACAGGCTGCTCTTTAAAATCATCACTATGGAGCGGGGTATGATGCAGACTATATGGAATCATGCTAAATGCTAGCCCCCAGGCTGACAATGTGGCCTTCCAGAGAATAAGCCTAAACCTCACTTTTAGTTAGGTTTGGGGGTCCCTGGGACTGGGAGGGGGGTCAGGTGTGTTAAGAAAACACAAATGGTTAATGCCTTGGCTGCAACTTAACCATTCAAAGGAGCTACCTGTGGAGCGCTACCAAAGGATGGCTCTAGAAAATTTGTGCATTTGTGTGGGTGTGTGTGGGTGTGTGTGTGTGTGTGTGAGAGAGAGAGAGAGAGTTTTATGGACAGAGAGCTTAATTTTCCTGGGGAAGGGATTGCTCACTTATTCAAGTTAACAATTAAATCCGTCGCTGTTGATTTTTCAAAGGGTCACATCAGATGTGGACCATAGGAGTACTTGTAGTACATGTTCGAGTAGAGACAGTCATCCCTCAAGTTAGATATGTCTTAACCAAAGTAACAGAAAGTGCCTTTAAAACAGGAGTAGGTGACCAGCCTTGAAAAAGTGCTTAGTGCCTGTGCATTTCGCACTGTGTATCTTTTCGTTAACTAGTGTTCAGAGGCTCATTTAAAGATCCCCAAAGGGTTGAGCATGTGCCTATGTAGTTGACAGAATGCTTTACAAATGTGATGGTGTATTTCATCTGTTTTTTGGGGCAAAGTTACTGGTCAGGAGAAAATGGAAAAGTGTAGACTAACTTCATAAGCAATGTACTTCTCTGTTCTCTAAGAGAGGAAAACATTGTTCAGAAATACAAATTTAGTGCAAATAAAGTTTCCCCTTTATCCTGTTGAAAATCCTCCACAGATGAATTAGAGGAAATAACATTGAGATTATGTTTGTAACCCTTCACATTTGTTATATATTATTTGATAAGTTTTCTTCTACTCTCTAATTCATTTCTGTAAATGTTGGCACAAGAATATACTTCCTATACAAATTAGAACAGACATTAACTCTATATTTTGCTCCTGTCTGTGTGTACCCTTCATTTTCGTGTATCTGTATTTATCGTCAACAGAATGTTTTCAAAGTTGGTAAAAATTATTTAACTCTGTGATTATAATAAAATTGAGAAAATGAGAGACATTAATTTGAGTAAAATTCAGTCCTTTTACAAATATCACCTTCTCAAAGAGGGTTTTTCTGGCTACCCTAATTAAAATTATATATTCCGTCTCTGATATTTCCTATTTTAATGGTTCTTTGGAATTTATTGCTATCACATATATATTTAATGACTCATATTAACTACCATATTTGTTTCCTGTCTCCCCATCTTGATTGTAAGCTCAATGAGGGCAGGACTGCACAACTGACTTCTCCATTTGGCATAGTAGGCACAAAATTGAGGGCTCATAGTACTTTTAGTGGCCCAGGCATGTGTTTAATTTCTCTCAAAATCTGAAAAAGAAAATGGACCTTTAGTTCAAAACACATTTACATATTAATATTAAATATATACATTTTTGTAAGAATACAGTTAGAAAATATAATTTAATATGCATTTATTTAGAGGAATGGACTCACGAATACAACATAGCATAGCCTCAGTGTTTCTAATTTTTTCATTTCTGTATTCTGGATGCCAACAATAGAGCCTTGCTCACAGTATGTTCTTAAATACTTATTGGATGGATGAGTTAACTAAACAATTTAGCTAGTGCATTATATGTTCAGTAGCCAATTCTGGTCCCAAGATTCATGCCTTAGCAGGCATAACACAATACATATAATAATGAAAGGATACTTCGAGCCAGATGTACTTCCACTAGATTTATGCCTTAAAATATCATTTAAAAAGCGTAGATCTAAAGTGATAAGCTGTGAAAAGGTTTTTTTCTCATTTAGTGAATGTATTAGTATGTAATGAAATGTAAGAAATTACTATTCATATAAGCACTGTAGATTTTTTCCTCTCTTTTCTTACCACTGGAATAAATAGAAGTTACTCAGCATGTTGACTTGAGTAGCTGATTTTGCACACCATCCATGACAGCTGGGATTCAGGGCCCACCCTACTTGCACGAGCAGATGCCTGCTGACCCATTCATACAGCAGAAATTTGTAGCATGTCAGCTCAGTAATTAACATATGGTTTTCAGAAGTTCACACAACTCTGTGTACTCAATTCAGCTTATTTGCTTTGAAGGAAATACCCAAGGGCACTATTTTCATTGAGTTCTTGAAGAGAAGCCAGATGTTTAACCAAAGTGAGAGAAATTACCTGAGGCTAGTCAGCCAATGCCACCCATGGGCAAAATTGTGTTGTCCAACATCTCCCCATTGTGAGATGGGTAGATCTGTTCAGTATGCCTGTGGTGATAGTAAATTACTGTTCTAGAATAAGTTACAGGTATTTGCTCAAGAAAGTTAAAAAATCCCAAGATGGAATAAATGTCTATTAAACTCACCTCTCAGTTATGACTCATTTGAAAATTTTCTATAAGTCTGAATAGCTTGAAAGGTGGACCGGGAAATCCAAATATAACAAGACCCACAAAAATAGTCTGTTCATACATGTAAAATATGAAATCATCATATATGATTGTCTTTAACTCATTTGGCTTACCCCATCCTAGATTCTCCCCACCTTAAAAAGTTATAACTAATATACAACTTCCTAAAACTATGTAGCTTAGCAACAAATTCTAATAAAGCATAAATTATGGAACAACTTTTGTTGTTTCTTTAAATTCTTCTTGGAGGAAGAAAAAAGTTCTTGTTTCTCTTACAACTTCCTGAAAAATGATATTTACATTAGGCTAGACAGTATCCATAGACTATAAACACATTCTATTAGGAAATTTCTAGCTTGCTTACAATATTTAAAACCATAACTTCACTTTGCCTTTCCTACTTTTATGATCATATCATACATTAATGAGGGAAAGTAAGTTACGAATAGTATCATCAAATGAACATTATTGAAGCTACTAAAGAAATTCAGAGGAAGTGAAGTCGTGGTGTTCTGAAAGTGAAACTTTTCTGTTTGCATAAACGGCTCTTTTGATAATGAGCAAGTAGTCATATTGTGTGTGGGCTCTGAGACCACACCAGGATGAAATGTGTTGTGTCTTAATTTTGGCAGCTGTTTTATTGAACTCGATCATGAACCAAGGTCTTCAGGATAGAAAGAATGCATTCTATATCATCTGACAAAATATAGGATATGTAAGGTATTATAGTCTAGTGAATAATGATGGTTATCTTATTGGCAAATCTAAGAGACTCTTGTTTCCTTCACCCCCTCACCCCATGGTGAAGCTACTAAGTTGTACTGGATGTCAAGAAAGCAGAGCTTCTCTGCACCCTGTAGAGAATGAATGTTTTATTAGAGAATAAATATGACTGTGGCTAAGTCAGGGCATAGTATACTGAGGAGGACAGTACAATAGATCTAAGAAATAGTGATCTGCATGGGTTCACATTTCTGTGGGTTTCCTTCCCTCCTATTGGGGGCAGGGCTGTAGAGCACAATATCACTCAGAATGTCATCTGGGACCAGCAGCATCAGCTTTTGAGGAATGCAGATTCTCAGACCCTCTTGTTAGATCAACTGATTTGGGGTCTCTGGGGACAGTGCCCAAGGATGGGTATGTTTGCTACCTCTGCAGATGATTCTGATACTCTAAGGTTTGAGCATTATTGATAGAGTCTGTATTTGACTGAAACAGAAAATCTGAGAAAGACTATTGATATGTTTGTGTGTGTGTGTGTGTGTGGTTGGTTTGGTGGAGGGGGACATCCTTGACATCAGTCTCAAAAGCCCTCCTAAATAACAATGACATTTAAATAACATAAGCATTATCATGGAGAAAAGACAGATTCTGAAAAAAAATTGTATGCTAGAAAATGAGAAGGAAGAAAAATTATTCAGTCATAAAAGTGGCATCAAAAATGGAGTTCTATCTTGAGGAGCATTTGAGATAATTCTAACAATCATAGAAGAATTTGGAAGATGTGGTAACTCTTAGTTCAGTGGTGTGCTTATCTTATAACATAGGCTCTTCAAGATGCCTTGAAAATCGAATGTTCTTCATTTCCTGAGGATTGTTTGGGAAAATCTGAACTGGAGTGCAGACATGAGGAGATGAGAACAGAAATGGAAGTTCTCAAACAGCAGGTGAGAAGTTGAAAGTGATCATGATGATGTGGAGCACACAGGACCCATTGTTCATGCTCCTTTGGACAGTTTGGGAAGTCTTTCTATTCAAAATGTGTCCAAAGTTTTTGCATTTATTTTCATTAGGATTATCTAATTTTGAAGGTTGATAAGGGAATATACATCGACTAGCCCAACTTACACTTTATGAAAGAGGGAATTAAATTTCAAATGGGTTAAATGGCTTGTCCAAGATCATATGGTTAAAAGAAGGACTTACTCATTAACCTTTTTGGTGAGATTTAATTAGCACCAGTTTAGAGAACTTTATGTAGACATGATTTATTTTGAAAACACTATTAACCCAAACCCTGGACCTTTTCAGCAAATGGTAACGGCCACGCTGTTATTCTGTAGCCGCTGGTTTCCAGGCCTTTGAACAATGGGGGCAATTTTAAAGGGAATACTCTGCACTGATCATAATCTCTGAAGAGCCAGATCTTCTCATCCACTGCCACATATCGGTGGCACCACCTAGCAATTTATTGATGCACTTCGTCTTCCTGCTCCCCACTCACCCAACTTCACTCCGTGTCACCAAGTGGAAAGAAGAGAAAAGGAGGCTTTCTCTAAGCTTCTATATGTATCAGCAACATAGGCTGTGGGCACATAGCCCTGCCTAAACAATCTAAACTTAGTTCAGCCAGCTGGAGCTAGCTTAGCTGAGGGGCCACCCATGCATATCACATCTCTTTTCCTGTAGAAGGTTAAATAAACTAATGAAGGTAAAGAGCTGGAACAGTTCATGGCGATGTCAACAAATATAGGATACACATTAGGAATTCTAATCTCTGAAGCACACATTGTCAGTAATATATTAGCAATAGGGGAGAGGATGTTATGGAACAAAGGGCTGGGAAGTATGTCCCTGGAACTGATTTGCTGACTGTTTTGCTCTGAGCAAGGCCATTTACAAGGATTCTTGGCGCAGTACACCAAAGAATTAAGCCATTTTATTGTTGTTGTTGTTGTTTATTGTTATTTATTGTTATTTACAGATAGGTTATTTCATAGGAAGTAACCTATCTGTACAGATAAGAAATTCAGAGCACTTGCTGTTAAAGTTGCATTTTTTCTTCTGTCAAGCCCATGTGAATAATCTGCCTCATTACATTCACGATCAAATACACGGTTGAAAATAAGCTGATGAAGAGAATAAGAGTAGTATTGAGAGTGTTAAAGCTCTGCCAAATTCTCAACCCCTAAAGTACCATTGGCATTAGCCAGGATTCCTCTGAAAAAAACGACTTCTTATGTTCGGACACTTGAATCATCTTTGATGCTCTCCAATAATGTATCCCACATGCAAGTGAGTCACTTTACACATGCATGGAGTTTACAGCAAGGGTTTAGCTCATATTGGATGCAGACAATGGCAGGTATCCTTTTGTTCATTATCCCCTAGAGGTCCAGAATCCATCTTCTTAGTTTTTCTGTGGCTCTTTTGCTAACTTTATGCATACACATTTTAACTGTGCACACTTTTAATTGTCTGCCACAATCACTGTATCACCAGATGTTACAAGATACACTAAAGGAGTTAAATTCACAAAGAAACTGAGTTAGAATCTTGGCCACCTGATCGACGTGATGACATCGCTATCATATTATATTTGATAAAGAGTGTTCAGGTCTGATCAGATGAGCTTCTCCCATTTCAAATGCCTCTGGTAATTGTTTACAGAGCATTAGTTTGACTATGTCTGGAATTGAGCCTCAGCCCTTAACTAAAACCAAAACCAAAACAAAATGTCAGCTTAGCTGGGTGTAGTTCCCTTGCAATGCTTCTAGTGAATAAAACCTTAAAAATTAAATACGTATATCTTCATCTAGATCTATATATAATGTTTGATTTCATCCTCTCTTGCTTATTATATTCTGCTCTATTATTATTATTGACTTTAATAAGCCTCTAGTTAAAATGTGCTGCATTATTGGTGATGAAGGTGCGGTGCACATTAGTACTAATAGACAGAAATCTAGTTACTAAGTTCTCCTGTAAGCTGTACTTTAGCTCATTGTCTTAAAGGAATTCCTTTGCTTCATTCCTTAAGCTTCATTTATTTTCATAATTCCACATACTAGTCTACAAGTCATCAATCAACACTATGCCAATTTAAAACAATAATGATTAAAAATGTTTTTCTTTTGGTTGGTTGCTTTTCTGGGATATTTGGGGTATTTCCTGAGAGGTACTCCATTAAAAGATTACTATATATTTTTTTAAATGATGTACCTCCTAAATGACTAGGGCAAATTGTGAATACTTTTTAACAATCATATTGTGTTTTTCCATATACCTGAGCCTTTCATTTCTATCTTGTGTTCAACTTGATATATTTGGAACCTACCACGCCAATATTTAGTGGTTTCACTTAACAGTTATTGTCAGTAAACTGCCTTTTAGAACTTCAAGCACCCTTCATACATCAAAACCTTGTGTTAGAGATGGATGACTTGATCCAAAATAGTGATACTTAACACTGAGGGGAAGGGAAGGGCGCTCAGCACAATAAGGTAATATGCAGCAGAATAATGGGTGATGGAAATTGGTTTTTTTTTTTTTCAAAATATCCCTTTTGTTACTTTCCTTCTGAATTCCTGACACATATTCAATGAGGAAAAGTTGAAAACTACCATTCTAAACAAAGTGAGAGATGAAATTATGGCCATATTCATTAGAATAGAGTCTCACCATGAAAAAATATTCATGAAGAGGATAGGACTTACTCAGATTGAACAAACCAGATAGTAAATCATTTAAATGACTTAAAGAAAAGGATGCTCACAGTAACAGCGAATCAATATTTCCTAGGTGCAAATATATGAAGAAGACTTCAAAAAGGAACGATCAGATCGAGAAAGACTTAATCAAGAGAAAGAGACTCTACAGCAAATTATTCAAACTTCTCAATCCGAGTTGAATAGGCTGAATTCTCAGGTATCAGTCAAAACAAAAATAATCTTTGTCAGCTCATGAATATTTTTTAAAATTTTTTCATTAAAAAATTTCAAGACTTTGGCTTCTGTTAATTGACATTGGTTTTCTTTGAGAGGAAAGCAACTGGGATGAAATCATTCTTAAACAATCTTGTAAAGAGATGAAAATGACTGGAGATCTCTTCTGGCTTAAATATATTACGGAGGAACCTAAGAATTTGGATTCGAGAGTCTTGTATAAAATCCAGTTCTTCTGATCTTTTTCTCATAATATTTATCTTGGTAGAATAGGAGTTGAACCACCTAGTACCCAAATTCAAATCCAAAATGTGCCAGCACATTGAAGTTGTTTCTAAACGCTTGTCATTTTTTTTTTTTTTGGAAGGGCTATGGTGGAATGTTCCTATCTTCCAAAAAAATACATCTCTCTAAGTGTCATTTATATACATAAAATACAGTGAAACTGAGAATTTCATTTGGTGGGTTCCCCAATGAAATGTGACTGGAGCACTCCCAAGGAAACCACATAGTGTTCTCCAGCTTATTGAAATAAAATATATTAAATATAAGCATATAACAATTAAATGCAACAGGATATACTAAGAGTAGACTCAGAAAGTTGCCACGATGGGTAAATATTGCTGTTAAAATGTGGCTAACACAAATCTGGCTTAAGAAAAGAAAATGAACCACAGAATTTTTGATTTGCAAAATCATCCAATGCTTTTCAGTAAATAGGAAATTGTTGCGGGACGTGCTGTGACAGCTCTGGCGCTACAAGATTCTTAGTCTCCAAAGAAATTTTTAACTGTTTGTCATCCCCTTCTTCCTGATAGAAAGTATATTGTGAATTAAATTTAATTTCTTTTATGATGCTTTTTCAAGGATTCACTTGAAATTTCTAACTTTACATGCAAAAATTATTTGGCAGAATCATTTTCTAAGAAATGGAAAGGAATAAAATAGTGCTAAAAATATAATAAGTGCTTTTGTGAAAATAGTTCAGTTCTGATGACTCTCAGCGAGGAAATCACTCTGAACTTGCACGCCTTGCATCAGAGCTCCCTTAACTTGTTCTAAGTTGTCATTGCACAAGTTATTTTACCTACAGCCATATTTTAACTTGATTCATTCTACTATATTAAGTTCAGACTGATGATAAATTTGTGTCTGACATTGGCAATGTCCTTGCCAGCATAGAAGTTCTAGCACATCCAGAAACACATAACCATCTGATTATGTTATAGACTATAATCCACAAATAATTTGCATTTTTGTGTCATCTGGAAGCTAACATTTTTGTTAATATTTACAAAATAATGCATTGTGTCATCTGGAAGCTAACATTTTTGTTAATATTTACAAAATAATGCATTGTCTGCATACTGCAACACAGTAAATTGTGTTAATGAACTAAGGATAATCTTAATGATATATTGAAACCACCAACATTTTTCTTTAAAGAATGATAGTCCAGACATTTATTTTTCGCAAATCTCACTCACTCTGGTAAAAGGATGCTACAGTTCACAAAGCAAGGTAGTAGAGGGCTTAACAATCTATGTTAAATGTATTAACAGCAGATTAAATGCCATGATATTATAGAATTGGCATGATGTTATTTGAATAGCATATTATCTGTGGTTCAAATGGGCCATTTGACCAAAAAGGAAAAGGAATTTTTAGGTCCAATCATTCTGGCACTAGTTGCTTACAACCAGAGTTTATTCATTCTATCACTAAGGATACTTTGAGCCAATGACTGGTAAAATAAGTGTGGTAAAGAGCAAGATACTTAGAGATACATAGGAGTAGGAGAAATTTAGGGGTAAAAGCTTTGTGTTTGTGTCCACTTCGACAATCAGGAATGACATTGAGCAAGTTCTCCAACTTTTCTGTGCTTCCTTTTCTTCATCTGTAAAATGACAAAGTTGAACCAGAGGATCTCTAAAATATATCTTATAATTCTAAAGGCTCTGTCTCTAAAAATAAGTTACGAAATCTCAGTATACTCACCTGTAAAATATGAATGATGGTTCCCACCTCATAGACTTGACAACGTTGTTCTCAGGGTTAAATGAAAAAAATCTATACAAAAACATCTAGCTCCTCCGGTCATGGATCACAGGTATTTCACAAATGATTTTCGTCTATTGGAAGGGGAATTTTTAAAATAGAATTTAGTTGTATAATTAACATGCTACATTTAGTTCCTTATAATTTAATTTTGATGCTTTCTTTCTTTCTGCAAGGAATTTTGTTACATACTATTGAGGGAAAATGATCCTTGCTATTAAAGATTCACAATATAATGAGGGGGACATATATAGTCTGTCCTTATCATTGGTGGACTCCATGTTTGTGAATTTGCCTACTCACTAAAATGTATTTGTCACCCCAAAATCAATACTAGTTCCCCCTAAAGTAATTTGTGAACATGCAGCAGAAAACTTAAGTCACCTTATATGCTTGTTTCCATTGAGGTCCAAGAAGTCCTTGCCTCCTTGCTTCGGCTCTCAGACTATAAAAAATGTCCTTTTCATGGTTTATTCTGTGCCACATTTTTTTATTCTTGTTCTTTTTGTTGGTTGTTTCATTGCTTAACATGGCCTTCAAACATAGTGCTGAAATACTATCTGGTGTCCCTCAGTACAGGAAGGCTGTGCTGCACCTTACAGAGAAAAGACACATGTTAGATAGGCATTGTTCAAGGATTTACATAGTGTTGTAGGCCAAGAGTTCAATGTTAATGTATCAACAATAGAAGTTAAATAAGATGTCTTTAACAGAATCACACATAAAACAAGATTATATATTGATCAGTTAACAAAAATAGTATGACCAGAGGCTCATAGGAACCTAACCCTACACTTTCCTAGGAGCACTGGGCAGTTAGCCACTTCAGTGCTCATGGTGACGTTACAGAACATAACTACCACAGATATTGAGAGCCGACTGTGCACAGTACACATTGGACTACAAAAAGTCACACGGAAAATGTATAATGTTAAATGGGAGGATGAAGGAAGGAGAGAAAAATTCTGATAGGTGAGACTTGGAACAGTATCATTCAGTGGGGATGTATGCCTCACAGGATGTGGACCCACGCTGTGTAGGAATGACAGTAGCATGACTAATGAGTCAAAGAAAAAACAGCTTTTTCTCATTGTGTCAGATGTTGAAGGAATCCATAGTGAGTGACTCTGCCGGATGAGGTTGGGCCTTAAACGGTGAGAAGCCATAAAGTAACAGCAGTGTGACTCTGAACAAGGTGCTCCACATCTCATGTCTCAGTGTCCTCATCTGAAAAATCGTGGTGATAATAAGTATCACATAGAGGCACTGGGAGGAGTCAGTGAGTTACTATATGGAAAGCACTTAGATCAGGGTCTGACATGGATTAAGTACATGGACTTCTAACATTTATGGTGGGAGCTTCTGGATGTACAGCTGACCAGTTCCAAAACCTTCAGCTGACAGTGGAAGCTGTTTTTGTATCGCTATCTATCCTTATGGTTTTTTATTTACATCTATGCCTCAGTATATCAACCTAAAACTTAGACTTACAATACTTTCAACAAATAGGAATAAGAGTTTAAAACTGTATTCAACTTTCTAAACTTCATTTGGGAATTTCAAGATAGAATCAATGCAGATCTAGAAAATCCAAAACTTGACTGTTTTTGCTGCTGGCATTGCTGCTATCAATGCTTCACTCCATGAGCTCTGAGCAGGTCATTGACAGCTGGGTCAAGGGTAACTTTAGGGTGTGCCTTGTGGCTTAGTCTGTTCAGTGTCTGACTCTTGATTTCATCTCAGGCCATGATCTCACAGGTCGTGGGATCCAGTCCCATGATAGGCTCCATGCTGAGCCCTCTCTGCCTCTCTCTTGCCCGTGCTCGCTCTCTCTCTCAAATAAGTAAACATTAAAAAAGATTGTAAAGAGTAACTTTAGAACAAGCCAGGTGACCTCTTTCGATAAACAAATGCCTTTGTTTTGTCCATAGATAAAAACTTGTCAGATGGAGAAAGAAAAACTTGAAAAGCAGTTAAAACAGGTATGTTGCCCCTCACCTAAAATCATCAATCTTCTTGTTACAGTTGAAATAGTAACTTTATGTTCCACCCCCACATGCATTTCCAAGCACAGCAGTTCTTCATGGTTCCAATTAAAGGCATATTCAGACTCTGCTGTAGATGGCCCAGAACACCCATGCTTTTCCTTATCAACTAAAATGTCAGCGGATAGATAATGCTTAGGTACGACCAAGGTAGCTCAACCCTAATGCACATGAAAAATACATGCTTTCCAGAACATGTTAGTGTGTATTCATGCAAATGGAGATCTCTTCATAGACCCATGAACACCTGGAAAATATGTTTCCTTGGTATTTTTTGCAGTTGCTTACACAATTTACATTTCGAAAATTACATCAAATATTTGTGCCTTTTTTTGAGAAAATACAGTATCTTCTTGGACACTGAAGCATTCTGTCCCACTGGTTCTCTAGCAGCCTTCAGGAATGAATATCATTTCTCTCAATTCTTAATATCCTCTCTGAACTTTAGTTATGCTGTAGGAGTCTCTGGCTACAATTTAAGAACACTTGTTTTATGGCTGACTGGCTGGTTCTTTTTAAGCAAGGATTCTCTGTGAAGTTAACTCAGAAACATAATGTTAATTCAATACTTTTCGAGTGTTTCCAAATTCTTCAAAATGAAAAGCTAATTAGAGTTGCACCGTAGGTGAAATCTGACACACGAGCCTTATCTATATCAGTCCAGAATCTACATTGATACGTCTACTATGTTGAGTTAGGATTATCCAAAAGTTAGACTAAACCTTAAGATTTAAGCCAAACCAGTGGTTGTACGAAGCAAGTGTCAGTGAAGTGTCAGTGTGGCTCCCCAGTTTCACCCACTTTCAGTGAACCAACAGCATTATCTTCCTCAGATGTATTTCCCAATCTGTAACTGCGCCTTGAATTTCCACCTGAGGGATCCGTGCACACTGGCAGACCCTGGGGCTGCACAAGATCTGCAGAAGCACCCAGTAAGTACAAGTTTGCATTCCAACAAATAAGTGCTTTTGTTATCTAATAAGTGCCAGTGTGTTTTTTTGGTAGAAATTATGTCTGTCTCTGTAATTTGGGCACGTGATATTCTCCATAGAAAGAGCCTCTTTTAATCTCAGCCTCTATTTTACAGTAACAGAGGTCAGTTATGGAAACCAATTTGACAATAAATTATATTTAAAAAACAAACAAAAAAACAGTGGTCAATTATACTATAATCATCTTTTGGGGACACTGGTTTCAGGGGAACCACATAGATATGAATGACTTAACTGAAAGGTATCAAATTAAGCTGTAATTCTTTGAATGAACATATAACATTTTTTTAGGGGTCATTCTGAATGAGATACCTGACTCTTCCAATAGGACATTTTTGTGTGTAAAGAAAAGCAAAGTGAATAAAACAAGTCTGAGAGCTGCCTTTTCCCGTTGTAAACTTACATTGAACTACTGTGGATGTTGCTACATCTGTGCCACAGTGTTCTTGACATTTTCTAATTAAAAGGGTATTCTTAAAGGATCCAAGAAAAGTGACCCACTTAAGTTGCTCTCTGTGGCTGTGTCTATCCATTCAAAATGAAACGAACAGTGGAGCAATTATTTGTGAGTGGAATTGATTTGACAGTCAACCTGAATAAGTCAGAACCAAGGCACCCTTCCTTCCTTTCTCCATAGCAGTCTTCCACCCACCCTCCCCCATGGTCTGGATGCATCTCTAATTTGTGTTTTGGCTACATAGACAGAGTCTTTATACAGAAAAAAAATTAATGCGTTTTTCTGCATTTTGGAAATGTTTAGACAACTCCCCTCCTCCTGAGTTTTTTTTTTAACTGTGTTTTTAATTATGCAAAGAATCTTGAGATTTTACCTGGGATTTTCCTAGCAGAGCAAGTATGGTGAGCACGATTCTTTTGGTTGCCATACTTTTGTATTTGAGTGTGACTCAAAGCCCTTTTCCCAAGGGAGTAGGTAATGACTCTTCGGGTGGCAGAGGATGTCAGAATTTAATGAGCATCCCTTATCTGACCCCAGTGTGACATGGCAGGCTGCTGAGAAATTGCTTCATTTTTGTTGTTGTCCCATGTCACTTCTGTGGCCCACCCCCATTTCCTCTTTTCTTTACCTCCTTGCTTACTTTCCAGTCTTCACCAGAAACATTTCTGGGGATCCCCAAACACAGCTCTCATTCCCTAAATTTGCTTTCAGAATGTAGAAGTAAATTAATACTGTGAGAAACAGAAAGAGACAGAAATTCCTCCCACAAGTTGAGGAATTGTAGAAATATTCTTGTGAAAGGTTAACTTATAAAGGCAATGATTCGGGCAAGTTTATCTAGAAGTAAAAATGACTATTGTCTTCAAATATTCATTTGTGGAAAGAAGGCAAAAACTCACCTACTCTAAAAGTTCATCAAACTTTCCCGATCAATTATAAGAGGTAAAGTGGTCCAGACCTTGCAAAATTATCGCTAAATAAAGGTCTGTATTTGAAAAAAGATTCCAAGCCATGTGTATAATGGCGTATATTCTGTTATGCAGTATTCAGTTAAACAGGCTCTTGCTATAACAATAGAATTTAACTCCCAGGGTTCACTTAAAGAGAATAGTTCATGCTTATTTCTAAGCCTGAATTAAAGCACAAGTGATAGTGTTTGTAAAGTTACAGTATATTTGCCTTACTTTGGCAACTCTCCCGCAATATAAAACTAAGGCTCACGTCACTGATCCTACGTGTTATTTGAGACATCTAAAAATAAACGAGGAGATAAAAAGCAGAGGTGATCTCATTTCCTCTTTTAGCTTTTTCATGGACTGAAAGGAGCCAAGAGCCTAGGTGTCGGAGTAGGGGTAAAGTGGGGTCAGACTCTACTAAACGCAGCATTTCTTAGTGTCTTGTCAGATAATTGAACTTTAAGGCTACTTACAGTGGTCTGGCAGCCCTGTAAATGCTCCCTGTTGGCCCATTGTTAGAGAAATTTTCCCGGAGTTATTTTCAGGAGGTAATTGAATAATAGAACAAAAGGTCTGTATTCTCTGTCTTGGGGGAGATGGGGGCAGGGGTGAGCAGTGGCCGCAGGAAGTCAGGCCGTCCTCAGGGGCAGGTGACCCAGAGATTGCTCTGTTCCAAGTGGTTCAATAGAGAGATTCTCCTCTTAGAACTGAATCTTGAAATTCAGATCTATAGCTCATGATTTATTCAATGCAGTTTGTTTGACAGGTTCCTTTATGTTCAATATCTAGATGTTCTTAACTGGTGAAACCTAGACGAAAATCCCTCAGGAAAAATCCCAGTCTGCCGTTTTCTCTCACTGCCTCTCTAGTCTAAACCATTTGAACGATTTAGGGAAGAGTTTCCATGGAGGAACACTGCGAAGAAAAATCTGCTTCACCATCCTGAGCCTCTATAAGCCATGTCCCCACTTCATGGCTTAGATTTCTTCCTTATACCAGAAAACATTAAACTTGTGATTGTTTCCTTGGTCTCTCTTTTGCCTCCCGTGTGAGGGCTTTAAACATAGTATTTATTGATGGCAAACTGCTTTTTTTATTTAGGGGCTGTAGTAAGTTTTACAGAAGTGTTTATACTTCTGCAGATATCCAAAACACATCTGCTTCAAAAAAGAAAGAAAGAAAGAAAGAAAGAAAGAAAGAAAGAAAGAAAGAAAGAAAGAAAGAAAACAAAATCCATGCCACAACCCCAAAGTATGAGAAATTGTGGCCAGCACAGTGTGGATTTAGAGGGGGGTTGGGAGATGGTAATAGTGATGAAGGAGGTAAGAGAGATGAGCAAGATTGGCAACAGGTTTGGATAAAAATTACTTTTGTGTTGCCTGCATAATAAAAGCCACATAGTATAATTATATTTTTAATACACCACTATGTTTTGTTTGAAGTCCATATTGCTATAATAATGTCTTATTGTCCCACACAGCCAGACTATCAGTGGTATGCTCCTGACCAGTTTCCGCCAGATGTGCAGCACAAGGCAAATGGTAAGACCACAGCTGTATTGAGCATTCTTTCATGTTTACATTTTAATGGGGTCTTTTTGGGGATGTTTACTCAACATACATTCATTTGTACTCAGGGAGGGCCTTCTCTAAAGTTGTGTTGCATACACAACTCTAATTTGATGCACCTGGGGTTACACTGAACTCTTTCAGAAAAGAAAAATGTTCAAATGCAGAAATGCATGAATTGCAGTTCTGGCTTCTGTTCCCATTCCAGTCTCAGAGTCAGTATTCCATCTGGGGTTAGAAATGAAAACTTCAAGTAGAGCTGTACTGTAACAACAACAGCGAAGCCCTGTGATTCCACTACAAAGGGCAGATGCACATCCACTGTTTCAGGTTGGGTTTGCTAAGCAGATGTTCTAAATGTCACTGGCAGACAGACAGAGGAAACCAAAGACTAAGACATGTGTTCCCTAATGACTAAATGTCAGACTCCAAGTTTAGGCCAAGGTAGCCCACAACACCCACCTCTAAGTACGCTGGAAGAAACTAAAAAGGCACCTAGAAAGTACTTACCACTAACTATTCTTTTATCTTATTTTTCTTTGGTTTACCATTCTCCTCTTCTTTCCAGAATCTGCTACTTACTTCTATGGTCTCAGGAGGCCACCTAGGAACGGGCTGTATAAACTGTGCTATATCCATAATCTCACCTCTGTTATCACATATCAACAAAAGTCAGCCATGCCTGCTACATGCTTACAAATCTCCTATGATGCACACCTGTGATGCTATGTTGTTAATTTCCAGAGATTTTAATCTGTCTAGAAAAGCTGAAGATGAGCCATATTCCAATTTTGGGTTATACCTGAAACTTGATCTCATTTAGTTCAGATATGAAATCATAGAATTCTAGTTTTTAGTACAAGGAACCGATTATAGAGTGGAAATAGAAAGCCAGGGATAACATGTAGTTTTCCAGGTTGTATACTTCACAAGTCCAAGGAGTTCTTCATGGTAGTCTAGGCAAATGTAGCCCCCTACAACAAAGAGTTGTGCTTTACACAACCTGGGCAGCTGTATCTAGCAGCACTAGGAGTGGCAAAGGTCATAGCTTACAGTAGCCTTATAGGGAAAAAAAAGGAAAAAGTGAGAGCTCTGTAATATAATGTCTAGGTATTTATCAGAAAACCGTGGGATTCTGTTTTTCTTTTCTTTCTACTATGAATATAGCCATTGGTTTTAACGTAGTTCTTGGGTTCCAGCCATAATAGAGAGCTTTTATTAGAATGGCATACAATTAAGCATAATGATTGTTGCATCATGTCTGTGTCTTTGAAATTCATTGTTGTATAATAGCTGAACTGCTACCCAATTATAATTTTCCACTTCATATTATATTGGCCCGAAATGAATATTAAAGACATTTTCTCTCTGAGTTGGAGTTTAATCGCTAGAAAATATAATTATGCAGTAAAGAATTCAGTAACATCATAAAGCCATTTATGGATCACTACTAGATTCTTCTTACACCAATATAATAGAAGTTAATAATTACATAAAATAGAAATGAGTTTTTATGACCCTCAGAAACTAAATAAAATTATGCAAACATAGAATATTATAGTCAGTGTGTAAGACTACAGATTTTTGTCTACTTGGGAAGAAACATAATAAAGTTTGGGGTGTGTTATATGTTGTGTGACAGTCCACAGATTCAAAATTACAATAAAAAAGAAACCTCTATTATGTAGCAACCTGAGTATTTTTTAAATGTTTATATCTTCAAAACATGCTATAAAATAGGTTTTATTATTAGACCATTTTACAGATGAGGAAACCGAGACTTGGAGAATTTAAGTAGCATGCCTAAATCACACAGTTGGTAAATTTTAGCCCTGATATGAGATTCCAAATGTAGAGAGCTTCAAAACCCATCTTTGAATCACATCCTGTAGTTCTCTTGAAAACCTCCTTCTCACTATGTTAAAATTTTCTAAAATGATAGATGTAAAATGAGAATAGGGTCTTTAACTTGGATAATTATATGACTAGAATTTAACCATAAATAGTCTTTTTTTCCTATAAACTTGTAACATGTGTTATATGTGCTACTCATTTGGTATTTTGAATATCACAGGTAGAAAACACAGTACTATGGAAATTAAGTACATGATAAATGTTATAAATGAGTTCATGCCTGGGCAGCTCTGGTAGAAACTGATGGGGTGTGTTGCCATTTGAAACCTTTCCTTCTCCGTACCAACATAGTTCTGCAGTTGACTGGCTTGTCTGTAGCCAAGAAGAGGGTTGATCATGGCCAGGGGACCCCATAGAAAAAAATTCCTTACTCAGAAATCTACCTGTTTTTTATTTCTATTACTCCTCTTCTAGATTCCAAAGCTGATGCTATTCCAAAGTTCAAGCCAGGTCATGAAAATTGGCAAAAGCTATGAAATCACTCTTATAAAAAAAAAATTTCATATGTCATTATTTAATTTCAGTGGTGAGTCTTGCTATTTTTTGTTTTATTTAATTGGAAAGCTCCTTCTGGTTTGTAGGTCCAACCCAATTTCTCAGAATTCCTTTTTTTTTTAAATCTATTTATTTATTTTGAGAGAGAGAGCACACAAGTAAGGGAGGGGCAGAGAGGGAGAGAGAGAAAATCCCAAACAGTATCTGCACTGTCACCATGGAGCCCAATTCAGGGCTCAAACTCCATGAACCGTGAGATCATGACCTGAGCCAAAACCAAGAGTTGGATGCTAAACCTACTAAGCCACCAGGGTGCCCCTAGGATTCCTTTTTTAAAATGTCTACTTATTTTCAGAGAGAGAGAGAATATGCACACACAAGTTGGGGAGGGGCAGAAAGAGAGGGAGATAGAGAATCCTAAGCTGTCAGCACAGAGCCTGATGAGGCACTTGATCCCATGAACCATGAGATGGTGACTTTAGCCAAAATCAAGAGTCAGACACTCAACCGGCTGAGCTACCCAGGTGCCCCCAATTGCTCAAAATTCTTAAAAGTAGCTTTGTGGTGTTGTTAAATATGAGTTTAGAATCTTTTTATTATACAGATTTTTAAAATGATAATACTCATTGTCTTACTATATGGCTAATATGTTTATCTTTCACTATTCAGGAACATACTGCTAGTCAATATATGCTGTGCTTTGGGCTATAAATACCAAAATTCAAACAATGGAAGGAAAAATGAGTAGAAAAATTAGATTCTGTTTCTGATAAATGATGAACAGAAAGTATTTTTAAAACTCATATATATTCTATTTATATAATAACTATGTGTTTTACTTGTATTTAAATGAAACTAATCCTTTCATAAATATGGATATTTAAATTAGTATTAATTTGTATGTGTGCTTTGTACATTGCCCTAGTTCTCTTTTTATTAATTTCCTGTGACTCCTGACAAACTTACTTTTCTGACTGCAATATATATAGAATATTATATTTTGATCCTTACAGTTATTCCTCTTATGATCACCTATCCGGATATACTGACTCTAATGTCTAGATGTGAAGCATTTGTAGAGCAGTAGCCTTGTGATTGTTAAAAGGTACAGTAGGTAATGAGTGATTAAATTGCTATAATACCACCAGACCCTCCTTTAACATTCCCAAAGTCTGAGGCAAGAATACACGGAGAGCTGCATACTTTATATTAAATATTTAAATGTCATGAATCAAGCATAGAAGCTACTATAGTCTATCCTCCTATTGATATATGTATATACCTGGAATGTCAGAGTGAAATGTAAAATGCTCATATTCCAACCAGTTCTGTTCCAGGACACAGTGACACAGGACGGCCTAAGCCATGGCCCATCCCTTCCTTTCCTTTTCCCCTTTCCACTGGGAGGGGTCTTGAGTGTGAATTTGAGTACAGCCCAGTTGAACATCCCAACTTCAGTCATATACCCCTCACTATGCTACAAAAAGCACCCCTTGGCTTCAGGCCTGGGAAAGAGGACCACATAAGGCCTAGAAGCAGACGTAGGGTCAGTTGGGCAGGAAATTTGGGGATCTGCATGTGGGTACCAGGAGCTTGTTCTATAAGAAAGCAGACTCACGTTGGGGAGAGGGATGGCTGGAGGAAGGCCACAGCAGGGTCCTCTAAAAGTGTGGACCTAATGAAAGACTCCCTGGGTAAGGATTAAAGTCAGTGGGTACTGAGTACTTTTGAACAGTCTTTGAGTCAACTAATTTCCATCTTTGCTCTCAGTTACTGTCTCTGATTATTTTAGAATGCTTTGGGGACATACCAAAAATTAACTCTTTGGGAGTGCCTGGGTGGCTCATTGGTTGAGCATCTGACTCTTGATTTCAGCTCAGGTCATAATTCTAGATTCATGGGATTGAGCCCTGCATTGGTCTCTGTGCTGAGCATGGAGCCTGCTTAAGATTCTCTCTTTCCCTCTGCTCCTTTCCCCAACTTGCACATGCACACTCTCTCTGAAAAAAAAAAAAATTGCAAATGCACAAAAAGGAAATTAACTCTTCTTTCAAAAACTTAAGACTTAAAGATTTTCAAGACCTTTAAGACTTACTTGGCTTTCTCTCTTCATAGCATTAGATAATGGCACTTTTATAAGTACACAGATGTTAAGGGGTTACAGTTTCTGTTTAGAAACATGACTTTACAAAGAACATTTTAATTTAATTTCATCTGGGATGAAATGGGAATGGGATGCAAAATGACTTCCATGTTTCTAGAACAATGATGGCATAGTCGATTTAGGATAACCTTGAAAACATGTTTTGTTTCCTCTTCTGTGAAATGTCAAAAGGCTATGTTTTCTAACTGTATTGCATGCCAGTCACTTCCGTACATTCCAAATTTTTCATACGGTGCAGAGTTGAACTTCATCTAATGAGCTAGAGCTCAAGTTGTACAAATTTGGAAAGACATGAAATGTAGTATGTGAGATTGTGTTGTGAGAAAATATAATTATTTCTTTACACTACAGAAGATCAAAGCTCAATTATTATAATTGGCCTTTACTAATGTCTAATAATAACTCATTAACTGAATACTGACTGAATTTGTTTCCTAGGGCTACCATAGCCAAGTATCAAAAACTAGGTGGCTTATAAAACAGCAGAAATGTATATTCTCACACTTTGGAGGCTAGAAGTCTGAAGTCCAGATGTTAGAGGGTCATGCCCCCTCCAGATCCCCTAGAGCAGGCTCCTTTCTTGCCTTTTCCTGCTTCTAGTATACCCAAATATTCCTTGGCTCATGGTAGCATAACTCCAATCTCTGCCTCGCTCTTCACATGGCTGTCTTCCCTCTTATCTGTGTTTGTGTCCACATTTTCATCTTCTTGTAAGGACTCCAGTCATGCTGGATAAGGCTAATCCAATATAATCCTTTATTAACCTGATTCTATATGCAAAGTCCTATTTCCAAATAAGGTTGCATTCACAGGTACCAAAGATTAAGACTTACACATATCTTTTGGGGGGACACACAATTCAACCCATAACACTAGTTCTGTGTCAGACACTATTTTAGGTTCTATATATATTTATATAGTACCTCATCAAAACCTTATAGCAACCCTATGAAATGAGAACCACCGTTGTTCCTGTTTTATTAATGTGGAAACTGAGGAACAGAGACATAATGTTACTTGTCCAAGTCCACATAGCTGGTTATTGCCTACAACAAAGACAAGCCTGAGCAGTCTAGCTCCAAAGCCCACATTATAATCACTAAGCAATATGGACAACCCCAGGCTATACATTAAAATATAATAGTGTTGTCATTTTGATGTATTTTATTTAAATAAATTCATTTTATAATGTTTATTTGAGAGATAGAAAGAGCAGACATGCATGCACTGGTAAGCAGGATAGAGGCAGAGAAAGAAGGAGAATCCCAAGCAAGCCTCATGCTGTCAGCAAGGAGCCCAACACTGCACTTGAACATATGAACCCATGAGATCAAGACCTGAGCTTAACTAACTGAGACAACCAGGCAACCCTATTTAAATAAATTCTAATGGCCCTGTCCTGAAAGCCAGAATCTTTCTCATTTTGTGTCCTTTTATAACTGTCTTTATATCCAACCATTACAGATAATTTTACATTGGTAAGGTGGCTGGATTAGTTGAATTTTTTTTTGTACCTGGTGGTATGAGGAGATACATTAACCAGTGTAAATAGTAAAAGCTAATTCAGAGATGTAAGAAACAGAAGAAACTTAGAAACTATACTTGTGTGATTTTTAGTACAGATGAGTAAAATATTAATATTTTTCTATTATAAAGTACATTACTTTCTTAATTATCTTACCAGGAGTTAATAAAGAGTATTAATCAAAATTTAGAGACAGATGATTTTATGCCTATTTCTAGTGTTTCAGAGAAGAACTGCAGGAGAAATTATAAGGTGTCCTCACCTTAGAATGCTATAAAGTTCAGCTTATTGGTAAGCTAAGAGATTTTGCTAAGGGAATATTAATTAAAGTGTAAATGTATATTTATATGTACAGGAACATCTGAAAATGCAAGTGGTAAAATATATTCCTATGCAGACATTGATTTATAAGCAAAGGTAAAACATTCTAGTTAACATTCTATATAGATATAGGTAGGTAGACAGAGCCTAGATGAGAAAAATACACACAATAAGGCCAGACTAAGTCACAATTCCACTAGGTAAATAGAACTGCAATATACCTCATAAATGGAAGATAAAATTCTGTAGAGAAGCGAGGTTTATATTCCTTATTGCATCTCAACTGGGAAGAATGTTTACTTCCCTAGGTTTTCTTATTGTTGATGCATAAGCATCCACGTTCTAAGAGGTGAGTGGGCACGATCCTCCTCTTTCTTGATTGATGTATTTCCCTTCTTCTGTCCCCTTCTCTCCCCAGATCCCTTAGTTCCCCTCCAACCTGAAGGGGCAGGGGAGTGTAGAGTAGAAGCCCCAGGCCTAAGATTCCATCTACTCTCCTTCCTGGATCCCAGAGTGGGGACAGAAGAGGGTGGCATTCCCAAACCTCAGTACTAAGGAAGAACAGGGCTCCTAGGGTCTGAGCTCTGACCCCTACCCACCATCTCCCTTCCTCCCTGCTCCCAAGACTGGCCCACTTCTGCGTGGGGCAGTAGGTTACAGCTCGGCTCACACTGAAAATGTAAGACCTACAAACAAAATTTCTATTAAATTCAGTTTTGTGTCTACAGAGAGAGAGAGAGAGAGAGAGAGAGAGAGAGAGTAAAGTCCCCTCAATCCTTTTAACCCTTCTGCTGTACTGGAGCACCCTCTCCTCTCAGAGGACTTTTAAATTTAGCTGATCCTTGATGTAGGGTCAGACATGGCCTCTGCCACCAAGATCTCTGGATTCTATTCCTATCACTTCAGCATCATGCTACTTAACATGCACTCTTGGAAGCATAAAAGCGTAGAGTGTAACACATACCATTAATAGATAATAAGCCACACATTAGTGAGTGGAATTCTTTACCAGCCCATAAGCAAAGCGGACTGTGTCTAGCACTGTGAGAACCCATGATTCCTTTGTGACATTTCCTTTGCCCTGCCATCAGAAGCGTGGAGCCGAGTCTGATGACAGAAGTCTCTTCTTTCATCCACTGCATGGTGACACTCTGCCTTCCCTTCAAAGAACTGAAGACCAGTTTTTTCTTTTGTTCAGATTTCCATTCTGCCATGGACTATCTCGTGGGTCTCAACCTCTCTGGATAATGACCCTTACCTCTGTACCTATCTCACAAGAGTGCTGTAAAAACTACAGAGGAATTAAGTTTCCTTAATGTTTATGATGTAATTAATGGATTAAAACTAAACTTTAGGTTGATTAGACCTATAAACTATGCTTCTGGGTCCAAATGTATGTTCTTAACATATTGGATACCTTTTTAATGTAATGGTCACCATGCTTAGAAGAATAGTTTTTAAACCTGGAAAGGAAAGGAAGCCATTAGTGAGTTAGTTTAGGTGTTTGCTTATTTGAAATACCAAATGCAGGCCAGCAAGAATAAAACATTTAATATATTCTAAATTGTTATCATGAATAGCAAAACACATTATTTCTTGAAATTTATATATATTTTTTCTGTTGCCATGAGTAGATCTTCGATTTTGTCTTCCCTATAGTGCTTCCCTGTAGTCCTATTAAAATATACCATGTTTTTCATATGGTCCATTAATGCATCTTAAGAACTGTGATCTTTTCTATTGCTTTGATAATAACATGCTCTTTACCACACTTAAAGTAGTTTATGTGACAGCTGTCATTCTGTGGGCTAAGTACTGAACCCAATAGTATCATATATGACTTACATTCATAAGCAAATGCCTGAGCCACCCAAATGCCAGCAAGGATGAGGAGTAGTAGAGACTATTCCTCTTCAGGCATGACTAGAACTAGTCCACAACTGATTTCACAAAGTGGTAAGTATATGTCAATGCTTAAAATAATAACCCTCCATTTCCCACTTCTTGATTTCAGTGTAAACTGATGAGAGCTCATGAATAAAATCTCTCTCTCTTTTTTTTTCTGCCAGCCTCAACGTTTATGTTAGCTTTAAGTCAGAAGATGAGAAATGAATTTTTAATTTTTAATCTGAAACATTTTCCTGCTGTTTTTCATAGGTTTCTCCTCAGAAAAGAAAGTAAATCAGTAGAAGCACACACAAGTGGCGGAGTGTCCGAGCAGAGGGAGGGCTTGGCCGAGGGCCCTCATTTCTCTTTTTCCTGTGGCTTGTGTCTGCACAACTGCATATCATCTACTCCATTATTTGTGCCCAGAAGTGCTTCCCTTTGCCATGGATAGAGGAAAAGACTTGTGACAGCGAAGCTCCTGATCAAGTCTGAGAAGCCAGTGTTACACAACCAAACACAACTTCCCATTTCCTTGGCATGAGCTTGGGCAGATGGATATGCACCATTCTTTGAAACTCGCTTCAGCATATTGCTGTCCAGTTTATAGAGGTGATTGCACAATTTCAGCAACTCCACTTTTGGTGCAGTGATGTAATATGTTGATTGAAATATATATTCCCTGGGGGAAAAGCTTCTGCAGTGGTAAATTTGTAACATTGCTCCCATTATTTTTGTTGGGGCTTGGTTCTTTGGTCAGTTTGACTAGATATGTATTCATCCTTGTTGGCCTCAGTGAACCTGTCAATAGGACTGAAGAGGTGTATATACTTCCTGAAACTCAATGAATGAATGGTGCAATAACACCGTAAACTTGAAACTGTTCTTTAAACAGATCATTCCTTTAAGATGACAGGAAATTGTGAGCCTACTTCATTTTTAGGTGGAATAGATTATGAAAGGTAAAACCCTACCCGGATGATGGTGGTGTTGGCTGTGTTCATCTGCACTTCCAGTAGTAGTTCAGAGATACATGGATTTGTAGTTAAATCTGTGTTTTCTTCCCATGGATTTGAGTAATTACTGATAAACAACATTCTCAAAGCTATTAAAATGGAGAATGAATGTTTCCAAATTGTATGGCAATTAAATTGTACAGTGGCATGACAGATGTCTAAAGACTAAGCAGATTTAAAAGTATTATGTTCATCCACTTAATAAGGTTTTTGCTATGACCAACTGGAGATCCTCTTTGTGAGATGTATAACGGAGTATGAGATCCACAGATATCTGTGATCCTAGAAGTACATAAAGAAAACCAGGAGCATCTGCTGAACCTGAAGTCAAATAAAGCAATCCAACATACTGCCGAAGTTATCTAACTTTGAATTCCAGAAGTTATACTACTTAATTCCAGCTCAGATGCTTTTCTTTTTTCAGTTTCTGAATATACTTGAAGCTTTGTGTAATGAGGAAGTGAAAGAGCTTAGCAAGTTAACTACTTACTTTCAGCCTGAGCCCAACTACTCAAAACACAATTCCTGAGAAACAACTATCCTTCTCTTATATTAATTCTTTGAAGCTTTGTTTTTGTTTTCCCTGCTCCTTATTAAAGAGACAAACCATTCTTGAGCAATACTTCAGCATAAAGGAATCAGAAAAACAATGGAGCTTACAAATCAGTTTCATCGAAACACACTTTATAAAATTTCCGTTTCCTCAGATTAGTGGAAAAGTCATTGCAATAACAACTGTGAGGGGTGGATTAAGTTTGCCAGCTGAGATGTGCCTGTCAGAATAAGAATGGAGCACACATACAAGAAGTACCCTTTGATGGACTCATTCTAGGTCAATCCAAGGGCAGTAAAACAGGACTTAACCATCTCATTACAATTACTGAAGTCTTCCTATTATTAATTAGCAAGTTGGCAAACATTGACAAGATGGTGCTAATGCTAATGTAATGGGAAAAACTCCAATTTAAGTGAGACCTAATTTAATTTGAATTCCCGGTGGGTGACTGCAAATGTGAGAAGAGGACCCCTTGCTCTGAGTACAACTGCTTTTCCAAGAAGACAGATTTCTAAGGCCTTGGCCATGGCCTGAGAGCCAGCCAGTCGCTCCTGTGTCCCTCTCCCCCAAATCATTTGTTTGGGGACTTCTGTCTCAGCCCATTATAAAGGTCATTCTCAGCTGTGGCACTTAGTTCATTATCACAACACAATTTGTGGAAATTGAATGAGGAATAGCTGAGGGGAAGAAGTCCTACCAACTGTCTCTTTTATCTACGAAATGTACGACTAGGGCACATTTTAAGTTTTTGATGATCATGGCGAATTTGATCTTGAAGGTATCACATTCACTTTGTCCTGATTGTGACATGAAGTCAAAAGAAAACCTTCCTTAGGGTCTAGTTAGGTCTGAGAGTTAGGCCAGCCTCTGTTGCTACTAGTATAGGTGTATTTTACGTCATTTTCTTTTTAAGGAAAAGGACATTTCAGACCAACTTGCCAATATTATTAAGCATGGGCAGAGTTGCACATGATTTTCTTTAGTTTATTTGTTGAGCTCTATCACCCAGAAAGAAAGGTATGATTACTCCCTTGTTACAGGTAATTAATCTAGGGCACAGAGAGATTTCATCATTTCCACAAAGTCTCAAGGCAGGAAAATGGCAGAACAAGATTCAAAATTGTGGGCCAGGGCCACCCAGTTCTGTGCATGCTGTAATTCTGCTTTCTGAATTACCCCAGCAAGTTCTCCTTGTTTTTATAGTTCTTCTGAGTTTTCACAAAATTGCATTACAAGAGCATACTTGTACAAGAAAGTATTTCGTAAGGAAAATACTGTATATGTATAGAATTTAGTAAGTTATCCCTGGAGTTAAAACAAGTATCTCAATTAGGCAACTACATGGGAAAAGAAAAATAGACACTTAATGTTAAAGTGCATTACATGGAGGACGCCTGGATGGTTAGGTCATGATCTCACTGTTTATGGGTTTGAGCCTCATGTAGGGCTCTCTGCTGACAGCTCAGTGTCTGGAGCCTGCTTCAGATTCTGTGTTTCCCTCTCTCTCTCTCTGCACCCCTCCCCTGATCTCTCTTTCTCTCTTTCTTTCTCTCTCTCAAAAATAAATAAACATTTAAAAAATAAAGTGCATTACATGGCATAAAGCATGGGTCTGAATGACTGCTTTCATGTATCAATACATTTTTTAATGTTTATTGATTTATTTATTTTATGGGGGGAGGGGCAGCAATAATTGGAGAGAGAGAATCCCAGGTGGGTTCCACACTGTCTGTGCAAAGTCCAACCCAGGGATCGATCTCACAAACTGTGAGATCATGACCTAAGCTAAAATCAAACGTCAGACTCTTAACCGCCTGAGCCACCCCGGCGCTCCTTCTCTGTATCATTCTTATCTTAGTATATGTACTGCCTAAGTGAGCACAATTATATGAAGACGCACTTATTTTCAAAAATGGCTGCGCAGCACAAAACATCTCACGCTGGTTCTGGCTCTGCGCACTGTTTTTGGTTGAATACATATTTGGGGGCGGAGACAGGCAGAGTCATTTAGCAGCTTTTACTCATAAAAACTTTTTTGCCATTTTTCTATCCGTCATCCCAGGGACCCCAATGGTATTAGATCCTAAGGGGACATGGAATCAGTTGAGTTGCTGTTGCAGCTACACTATGATCCTTTCTTCCCTGGCTCAGAATTGCTTACGCTCCAATTATACAGCTTAAAAGAAAGTAAATATTTTCTATAGTTCCCACTTTTAATAATTTCTCTTGCTTCAATTCCTTTTTACTATCTACCTCTTCATGCTCATCAGTCTTTTGGTTCAAGAAAGAAAGGTGTTCTGGGGGACCAGTTATACTCCAAGAGTTTGTGATTTTATAGAAAAGGAAAGTTCTAGAGCACACACTATACACACACCCACTATACCACACACACACACACACACACACACACACACTTCCTCCACACTCATACCACACTAAACATCTACACCACACTCTCCATATACTCACACTCTCCCGCATACATATACATGCCACACACACAAACTGCAGACACACCACACACACCACACATATACACACACACCATACGCACGTGCATAAACATACCACACATACATACCCCACATATGCACACATATCACACACTCCACATACAGATTCACACCATATAGACTCACTACACACACATACAACACGCACACATACACACACATACACACATACCCACACCCTGCCTCTACTTCTTTACCTTGCAGGCAACCGTTTAGACCTCTAGTTTCTCCATTTATGTCTGGGTAGATTTATTGAAATGGGAAATTTTGCATAATAAAGCTAATTTTTTTCCATTTTGCCTCAAATCCCTGTGTGTATAACATATTGCCAAGAATACTGACAAACTCTATCCTAACCTCCTACAGAAAGTGATAATGTTGAGATCTAGAACCAAATAATTTGCCAGTAACTGTTGAGTAGTATGAGGGAACTTTTAATGTTCATGGGAATATGTGAGTCTCACTAATTTGTGTACCGCACGGAAAGTTATAATTTTTCCTACTAACGTTTACATTATTCCATTCCAACATTGGAAGGAAAGCAAAATTTATGAGACTGAGGAAATATCATTTGGTAAACTAAACCCAACCCTCAGGGCTTCTTGATGGGCTTATCACTGAGAATTAATTTTCCGGGAGAATTCATCTTATTAACTGATTTTCCTGAGTCTGCTCTCGACTGGCAGGGGGGTTCTTAGATGGACTGGTGATTTCATTTGCACATCAGTGGGGGAACCTCAAGGCTTCCCTCTCTTGTATCTACAGCCAAAGTATGATGACCCACATTAGTCAACCACAGAGACACACACAGCTGGCAAGAATAAGACTGAGAGCCCCTCTATTCAGAGACTTCTTTGCAGGCAGATCTCACAATGCTGAAGAAGAAAAATGAACTTGGGAGACTTGTTTGTTTCTTGGTTTCCATATGCCTGTGCCCACTCTGTTTTATTATTATTATTATTTTATTTTGGGCATAGCACCTCAGTATACTTTAGGAGAGTTATCTTTCCCCACTGGACCCAGTTTGACCTAAGGTGCCCTGCCTTCTCCTAGGCAAGAGTCCACCATGTGACCCAAACCAACCTATTTGGATACTCCATTGCTGGAAGTTGAACTTCAAACCAGAATAGCCCTGGGGAGGCTATGGTCATTACCTGGCACCTTAGGTCATGTTCTTCAACACATTGTAGATCATGTTTTACTCACATTGATGTGAATAACTCAGTGTTTCTCCAATCAGTTCATTAAGTCAGGGTTTCTTGAGTTTGAAACAAAGGAATCTTAATTAATTGCTAGTATGAAACTTAAAGCTCAGAAAGTAAGTGTCAAGTATATTGTGAGAAATAAATATATGTAATGCACACACATTTTTTTATATCTTTAAAAATGGAAAGTCAACTTTATACTAATATAATCAGATGGGTTAATTCAAATGTCATGCTTGCCAGCCTTACAAAATACTGTCTTGGATCATGGAGCAATGCATTTTAATATCTTTTAAAGTAGAAAATACCATAATGAAAAATAAACTACACCTCTTATTTGAATTTTCTCCTAAATCCAAAAAGCCCTTTAAAAAGGTATTTTAGGGGCACCTGGGTGGCTCAGTCAGTTAAGCGTCAGACTTCAGCTCAGGGCATGATCTCACAAAGTTCTCATGGTCTTCAAGCCCTGAGTCAGGCTCTTGCTGGCAGCTCAGAGCCAGGAGACTGCTTCAGATTGTGTGTCTCCCTCTCTCTCTCTCTCTCTCTCTCTCTCTCTCCCCCTCCCCCACTCATCCTCTGTCTCTGTGTCTCAAAAATGAAAAAATGTTAAAAAATTTTTTTAAAGGAAGGCATTTTAATGAGGCAAACTTGGGAGAAGTTCCAATGAAATGAAACCACCAAAGCCCATGTATAATTTTCCTGTTTCTTGTTTTGAAGTGCTTACTTGCATATAACTGGTAATTTACATTTTCATAGGTTGTTAAAAAATAAGTTATAGGAAATACAATTCCTTTACATGGGAACTATGCCAAATGAATTCTGCTTTAACATTTTAGTGGGATGATGTCCCCCCCCCCGCCATGAACAAAGTTACACTCTTACATTATAAATTTCAGATTGTTCTGTAACAGAACGTTCATTGAGATACAAGGTCTCTCCTCAATGAGAAGTTAAGGTGAAATCGCTGATGGCTTCAAAATTATCTGAGTTAGTACATTTTTGAACAATTGATCAATTCTACACATATCCTAACTCTCATCTTGATCAAATATCTATTTTGGATGTTATTATTTGCCAATGCCACTTACTAGAAAAGTGTTTTGTTTCCATAAAAATGTATCATGTGTGTAGTGATGGGTGATGCAAAAGTATTAGAGGTGCTTTCTGTCTTTTCCATTGTCTAAGGAAAATTATTCTAGCAGCTGTAGGGAGGATGAAATGAAGCTAGGGAGACTGAATCCCCATTTAATTTCCAACATATATTTTGGCCTTTCAAGGTCTTTGGAAGTATCATCATTTTAGGTAAAGCACAGAAGATAGTCAGAATTTGGCAATTTATATTAAGCAAAATATTATAATATTCAAATTCCCTAGCAACTCTTTTCAGAAAAATGTGTTATTTTAATAATTGGCAAAACCTAGAATCATTTTCTCCAAAAGGACAAATAGCCTGTGACTTATTTGTATATTATTCCTAGTTCAATATGGCTGTAGCAGTATAACAGAAATCCATCTTTCCCATAAAACAGTAAAGATTAATCTCAGAATGTAGACTAATTATTATGAAAATTTACAAGTTAAAATGGATTTTTTTAGATACAATAAAGTGGAGAGCCAATGTTCTGATATAAATTAATTAAAATTTTTTCCAGTTTATCATGCTTCCCTAAAGAAAACTATTATTATCACTATTTGGCAAACTTTTAATTTTCCTTTGAACCTTCTTTCTTGCTTCATCACCAAATAACTTAGGATCTACCTCCTTTGTTCCTCTGCCACCTGGGGAGACTGTGTGCTAAATTGCTTTCCAGTAAGATGAAAAAAAATCAGGTAAAAATAAGTTTTTGTGATTTTTTTTGTTTTTGTTTTTGTTGTTGTTGTTTGCCAACAGAAGTAGCCAAGGTAGTTTAAGAGATTTTATCCTAAATCCTTCAGAAGATCCACTTTTAGCAAAAAGAATGTAATGAATGATTATAGCAAAATTTTGTAGAAACAGCATGGAATTTGGAGTCAGGTACAAATTCTGCTCTTGGTTGCACCAGGTATGACCATGAACAAGTGTGCCTAAATCAGTGAACCTCAGTTTCTGTAACTGAAAAAAGATAGTAAGAAAACAATCTCAGAAGATTTTTGTGAAAATTAATTCATATCAAATATAAAATGTTTGGCACTGGGTTGTACTCAGTATAAGTTAACTTCCTTCTGCTTTCTGTGATGGTTAAAGAGATTTCTCTCAAATAACATTCCTAAAATGTGCTTAGTATAAGGGAAATAGGAGCTATATAGGAAAGAATTCTGTCCCCATGAGTGTAAGACGTGTTTTATCCAACTTAACCTTTAATGTAGGACACTTCTCATATCTCTTCACGTGAAACTGCAAATTGCAAAACTTACATTGTGAATTTTTCCCCACATGTGAATATTTTAAGTTGTGTTGGTAAGGCGAACATAAATAGAATTCACACAAAAATCAAATGCCAGTGTAGATTAATCTCTGCATGACAGAGGAATAAAAATTTTAAATTCTCTACTAAATTTAGATATATTATGTTTATTAAAGGATTAGACCACACACAGGAAGGGTTATGATATTACATATCACCCGAGGATACAATATTAGCTTTGGTAGGATGGGACAAGCTAGAAGAACAAAAATGGAGGTAGACTGATAGGGTGGGTGGTATAGACCCTGGATGGGATGGACACACCTGTGGACGATGGGAGGAAACCCAGCCCAGTGAATTGGTGTGATATGCCAAAGGAGGTGACAGAGACAAGGGAAGATCAACTTAGATACAAACCCCAGGAAAATCAAATAAAGAGTAACAATTTTGAATTTTGTTCAAGCTGAACGTGACTGAAACTGGATCAAAGCATGCAAATTAAAAGGGCCCATCCTGATCCAAAAAGAATGAAGCAGACTATCTGGACACATTCTGGAAAAAAATTGTATTACAAAGATAATGTAGTAATCATAAATTTAAAAATAATTCGGATACAAGTTTCCAAGCTAAAAAAAAATCAATTGGTTTACAAAGGAACAATAGAGGAATACCAACCAATCCTAAACAACATGACATATCAGAAGATAATGGAGTAGCACTTGCCATTTTTTCTTTACGTTATGCTTTTATTTTTCACTCACCTTTCAGGTATCAATGTAAATAACATACTGAATGTATATAAATAATACACTGAAACTATATTAAATTTTATATAAATCCCTCTGTAATGTCCTAATAACTTATTATAAGGCCATTATAAATACCTTATTGCTTAGTAATATATATTTGCACTTGTAAAACTACATGTAAGTTTTATCATATCTAGGGTTAGTTAGAATGTAGCAATGATAGCAATGCGAGGAGCCTGCCTCCATGAGAGGTTATGTTCCAGTTTTGAAAATCTGAAGGTTTTATTACTTTTATTATATATAGGTCACAGCTCAAGCCAAAGACTATTTCAGTAAGAAATGTTTATTTTTGAAACCTAGCAGCATTTTGCATTTTGGGCCAGTGTGTAAAATTCTTTTTATAATTTTTATTCTACCTTGCAGTTCAGAAGAACTTCAAGTAAAACTCAGATTTCAGTTTTTCGTGTGTATCTTGCTTAGAAAAACAAATCACATCATGGAAGGAGAAACTAAATCATAGATGTGGATATAGAGTTACCAATCTAGCAGAATTGCAGCTTTTTATATAATTTTCTAGTTTGTAGGTGCCATCAATGAAGCCAAACTTACATATGCCCCTTTACGTAGAGTAAGTTTGGAGATCTGACAATATTCCAGAATGAAGCAGCTTCAGGCACATTCTTGATAGTAATGTCTGCTAAGGCACCTCCGATTTCCAATAGACAATTAGATTGTTGATTAGTTTTGACAGAATATGAATCCAAGGTCCTAACTAAGTTATTTCAACAAGTAGAAGAAGAAATACTCCGAAGATACACCTGAAGCTATTTCTCCAAGTGAGAGGAAATTAGTGGTAAAAAGCATAAGATCCAAATATTTTTTCTTTATAACTAATCTGTGAAAACAACTTATATACACTTTATGTATTAAATATTACATATATTTCTTAAGTGTAACACAAAGTGGACAATTAAAATATTCTAACAGAAATAAAATAATGAAAGAACTAAATTTCTGATAAAAATACTTTTTTCTTGTGATAACTTTCTGAAAATTCTTTTGTACCAATAAACATGCCACCTGGTGCATTTCATTTCAGATTTCTTTAAAAGTTTATTTATTTTCAGAAAGAGAGTGCACATGTGAAGGGGATGAACAGAGAGAAGGAGAAAAAGAATCCCAGGCAGATTCCATGTTGCCGGTGCCGGGCCCCATGAGGGGCTTAATCTCCTGAACCATGAGATCGTGACCTCAGGCAGGAGTTGAATGCTTAACTGACTGAGCCACCCAAGCACCCCTTAAGATTTTTTATAAGAGATATCCAAATTGATTGCTAAGGATGTTGTATGCAGTTTGTAAAAGTTAGAAACAGTCATGCTTGTGGGGCATTTGCATGTTCATGGACAGAAGATAGCTAGAATCAGAAGCAGAACTCAGAGTGCAGTGAGCTTAAAGGAAATTCTTCTCCCATTTTCATCTAAGCTGCCCCCTTTACAATTTTCTGATTTTACTAGGCTCTGAGTCTAAGGGGTAAGGAGTTGGCAGACAAAGAGATGAGGGTTGTTAGATGAGGTGGAGGAAGGGTAACGTCAAAGAACAGCCATCATCTGATGCATCTATGAGCAAAACCAAACAGCTTCACTTAATTGCAAACCCCAGGAAGATTACAGCCAGAAGTCTACTTAAGTGCCAAAGTTTTTGAAGCACTGAGGTCCTCTGGAAAATTAGCATCCACTACAAGCTACCCTGTGACCATCCACCAGGCCAGCCACCAGGAAACTTTTCTGTAAAATGCCATCTGTATGGCTCTTCATGAAATAAAAGTCATCATGTTCTTTTCTGGAGTTTTTGAACCTTAGCACACAATTCACAGCTACGAAGCTCCTCTTTATTAACATCAGGTCTGCTCTGAGAGTCTACAACAGAAAATCGCTGTCTTTGCTCTGCTATACTGGTGTTCACCAAAATCACTGGATTATCTTCTTTTACACTGCACAAACTTTCTTGAGAAAAAAGCTGCTTTTCCCCCTTCACTTTTTCATCTACTCACAATTACTATCTTTGGTTTTTTGAAGATAGTACTTGATTGAGGACCTCCTCATATCAACCCAGCACCAGCAATGCTAAATAATGTGGCCCTTCCCTCAGAGGATCAGGACTATATTACTAAGCCTTCTACATGGCTGACACTACCTCTCAAAAGTCAGAGGATCCTCATAAAATACTGAAAAGAAAATATTGTGACCTGACGTACTTGCCAAATTCTTGTACCATGAGCTCCCATACGCAGGAGCTCATTAAATATATCACCCATGTGAATGTCTAAGTAAAAATATTTTAAAGATATATTATAGTTAAAGAACATATTCTAGATGTATTAAACAGTAGAAAGAAAAATATAAAGCCCTAAAAGCAGTATTTAGCATAATGGAAGAAACAACAACTGAAACCCATATATTTGATCTATAAAATGCAACCATAAATATGTAACTATAAACTAGGAGAACATGTAGGCAAACACCATAAGTACCATATGTGGTATTTGCATGTAACATATAGGTGAATATCTTAAAAACAGCCTAAATATGTAAACATAAACCAGAAATATATATGTACATCTAATATGATGGACAGTTGGCTAACATCCTGATATGTAGATAGTTTTAATAATTTTAAAAAACACAGTTATTTAACAAATATTTGTTAAGCATTTGTATTCTATGCCACCTAAAATAAGCCTGGAATCTTCATACACTACTAATGATAATGTAAATTAGTTTACCTTTTCTGGAAAGCAATTGATGCCATGTACCATGTGTTTTAACAATGCTCTTACTCTTTGATCCAGAAAAGTCCTCTTCTGAGAATCTAAAGAGTTAGTGATGTGATCAAAGACCTACATGAAAGTTGTTAAATAAATTAAGAAACACATCATGAGCCATTTTGTCATTATTAAAATTATTTACAAAATTTTAACATAGTAGAATCTTAGTTTAACTTATTTGAGTAAAGAAAAACCATTTAAAGAAATGCATTAGGTTCACAATTAATCTTCAATTCTGAAATCTAAGAATCTCCAAATAACAAAAACTATTTTGTAATGCATTTACTAGCAAAACACAATATATAATATGTGAGGCTATTTATAGTCTTTATTCATCTTATTTATTATAAATATCAAAATTTCAATATTTAACATATTTGATCACAGGGTCCTGCTCCAGATCACACTACGGGTATTATGTAATATAGAGTTTATACCATATTTTCTTGTTATAGCCAGTCAATTCTCAATTCCCAAGCATATTTTGGTTCTAAAAATTCAGGTAAGAGATAGAAGATGTATGCTACAGCCTCAATTAAAAAAATATATTCATCTGTATATTTATTTTTCATTCTATCTAAGATGGATAGATGGAAGGAAGAAAGGAAGGGACAAGGAAAGAGTGCAGGTATGGGAAAGAGGAATTTTTCTAAAATATTAGTAGTTATTTAAAAGCAGTGGGATTATGGATGATTTTATTTTCTTTCTCTTTAAAATTTTTAATTTCTAAAATAAGCAACATATTAGAACCAAGAAAAATAAAAAAACATTACAAAAACATTATTTTGGAGTTATTTTATACTAGAAGATCTTCATGGAAAACACAAAGACAAATATTTAACCAGTTTAGTGTTTGAATTATCACAAAGTTAAAATTAGTGGGGAATATATTAATGGAGTTTCAGTATAAAAATACATGTATACATATTTCTTTAATATTTAATTTTAATTTACTTTATTTCTGTACCCACGTAAATATTTGGCATATATAATATTTAGTGTGAATTGTGTGTGTGTGTGTGTGTGCATATATACAATTTTCTCATGAGGTCTACCCTGTTCATCTCATTTAAAAAGGCAACATCCCTCATGCTCTACATTTTCTCTCATGCCCGTTTCCTCCTCCATTGCACTTACCACCTTCTATCATGTAAAATTTATTAATTTATTATGTTTATCATACTTACTAGAACATTAACTCACCAGGGTTTGGATCTTTTGTTGATTTCACTCACAAATGTATCTCAAGCACCCAGAACAGTGCTGGAGCATGTTAGACACTCAGTGCATATTTGCTGAATTAATGAATATACATATAATTCTGAAATACTCAATAATAAAGAGAACAACACACATCCAGTAATTCATACAATCTCAGAATTTTCAGAATCATATTATCTAAAGGAAGCTTGAGCTCTCTTTAGTGTAAATATGGCTTAGCTGAGCATGATTTTAGGACATTATTCACTATTAGATAGGCTATCCCAGTACACTATTTTACGCTTAGAAATGTTTATAACCAGTTTCTAGTAGAAAATTTTCTTGAGGTTTTCTTTTCTTTAATGTTTTTCAGATTTCCAAAGAGAAGATTAAGAACTCTTCTAGTGATTCCATCATGTGATTCTGGCTTAGTGATTTATTAAAATAATATCCCCTTGACTCTTTTAATCTTGTCTGAGGAAAAAAAATCCTATAGTTTTCAAGGGTAATGTAGAACATAATAAGAATATGCAATATGGACAAAATTATCTACATAAGTTTCCACTCTACGTAATCTACATCATTTGACAGTACTTTTAAACTGAATTCATAGAATCTAAAGAGCTCATGATTCTTCCTGAGAAAAAATGGCTTCCTTCTCATCTCCTGTGCCTTTTTTCCCCACAGGATCCCACAACCCTAGGTTTGGGCACACAGTAATGATCGATGTAGCCTTCATGAATCTGTGTATGTCTAAGCACAAAGAACACAGGGAGTTGTGCTGGGGAAAGAGGCAGCTAAGCCAAACTCGACTGCTCTCCCAGCATTCTTCAGGGCAAGTCATAATCCTTCTTATACTTTTCTATACACTAGCTGTGGAGAGTGGACGTAAGCTCTTAGGCTGCTTTTGCTTCTGACAATATGAAGTCAGAGATTAAGGAGCTCCTGGGTTGCTCAGTCAGTTAAACATTTGACTCTTGACTTCAGCCCAGGTTATGATCTCATGGTTTGTAAGTTTGAGCCCCGCATCAGACGTTGCTTGGGATTCTCTATCTCCTCTCCCTCTGCCGCTTGCCCAGTCTTTCTCTTTCTCTCTCTCAAAAAATAAATAAACGTTAAAAAAAAAAGTCAGAGATTAAATTTCCAGATAGCAGAAGAAATAGAGGAAGACATTTATTTATTTTCTTTTCTTTAGTTCCTCTGAGTGTATCTATCACTTATACATTCTGCCATGTTAAAAGTTACCTGCCATGCTAAAAGTTTCACCCCATTGGTCATTGGGAAGGTTGACTTCTGTTGTTTTATAATGTGCTGTGTAGTAGACACTTGGTTTTTTACTGAGCCCTTTTGCATCTTGGGAAACCTGTCTTTGGTACAGGTATTCAGCCTCGGGGAAGATTAGCCCTGCCCTGGTCTCAGCCCCAGAGTGGGAATCCCCTTCAACAAACCCTAACACAGTAGTTCTATTTTCCTTGCCATTTTGAAATTGAGTCAGTAAGATGTACCTGACCAAATTCTAAGTAATAAGACATGAGTGGGAATCTGCTGGAGTAGCTTCTGGGGAAAGAGTCTATGCTCTTGAAAAGAGACAGGAGGGAGCGGGCTCTTGTTTTTGTTTTGCCTCTGGACATTGATCTGTGAGGTTGTATGGTTTGAAGATAGAGTCATTTTGCAAACATTATAGGCCTATCCGAGATACCAAGGATGGTAGAACAAAAGGAATGACTCCGAGTATTTAATGGCATTCTTAAGTTGCTGAATTAACAAACCCTGGAGTCTTCCTACATCTGAAACACTAGTCATGTGCAACAATAAAGTTACCATGTTAACCAAGCCACTTTGAGGAAAAGCTGAAGGCATGGCTCTTCAGCAATATGGCAGCAGCCCATTTGCACATTTTTGGGTTTTTTTATTTTTTTTAATGTTTTATTTATTTTTGAGACAGAGAGACAGAGCATGAGATGGGGAGGGGCAGAGAGAGAAGGAGACAGGACCAGAAGCAGGCTCCAGGCTCTGAGCTGGCTGTCAGCACAGAGCCTGACGTGGGGCTCGAACCCACGAACGTGAGATCTGTCCTGAGCCGAAGCCGGAGGCTTAACCGACTGAGCCACCCAGGCGCCCCATTTGCACGTTTTTGATACAGGTTGGCTATTTGCAATAGTAATGCATCCTTATAAGTTTTCAATTCTTATCTTTGCCAACCTCTGTCTGATTTCATTTTGAGCAATCACTTGGGATTTTTAAAGTGCTCTATTATCTAAGTCCCTTTGCTTCTTGAAAAACAAAACAAAGTAGAACACAAAAGGCATATATGAGGGAAAATATTTGGAGATATAACTAGCTACAAATCAAATAATAAATAGACTCACTCACAGTTTTATTTCAAAACTATTCCTTGAACTTAAATTTTTGGCCTAAATTTGATTATTCCTTTTTTAAATTTTTTAACTTATTTTTTGAGAGAGAGAGAGAGAAAATGAAGGAGGGGCAGAGAGAGAGAGGGAGCAACAAAATTGGAAGCAGTCTCCAGGCTCAGAGCTGTCAGTGCATAGCCCAACACTGGGCTTGAACTCACTCACAGAGTGCAAGATCATGAAGTCAGACACTTAACCAACTAAGCTACCCAGGTGCCCCTGAGTATTCTTCATTATATGGAATAGATGTGTTTCACAATGCTGACTGTGTTATGAAGCTAATGCTGGTGACATTTGTCATTTGGCATGATAAAATTAAAGGCATATTCCCAATGCAAAACTTCTCCAAGGAGAACTCAATTTTAAATTTCCAGCAAAAAGAAACGATAAGGTTCAAAAACATGCTTACTAATTTCCTTCAGAGTCATTTGAGAATTTGTAAATATTTCTCAATTGCTACCAATTTTCAATAACTCCAAAGTTATGGAACTTCTCACATTTTCCCAAATTTTTTGACCACACAAAATTTGCGATTCTCTAAATTTAACATTTCTTCTACTTTTAATTGGGTTTATACTATATAAATGAGGATCCTGTGGTAAATTCATATGGAAAGAATGTTGAATAAGATTTTGGAACTCTGTCTTTCTCACACTTATGTCTGAGTTTACACCCAGCACTGAACATCATTTTCTCACCTTTTAACACAAGTAAGATGAACTTGACCCAATGTTTCTAAAAGTTTCCCACTGAAGAACTTTTAATGGTAAATCAAAAATGAATATGTTTGCAACATAGACACTCTTTGGAAGATTTCCATCATAAATGGAAAATTCAGGCCAATGTTGCCATCTGAGTGATGACATAATTTGTTTTCATATATAAATATTGAATAAAATTGAGATCTCAGAAATATGTGCCATGCATATCTGTGACCCCACTCTACTTCTACTCCCAATATAACATACTTCTCAAGAATATACATTCTGTAGTTTTAAAACCTGACAAAATAGTTCCTATTCCAAAATCTTAAGAATTTGTTTCTAAGGATGTTAGACTGCAATATCGAACATCGTCAATAGGTGCCACTACTTAATAGAAATTATTGGAATGTGAAAATTCTTTAGTTCTATGTGCATAAGTTAATTAGTATATTTTTTAAAAAGTATCATAAACATGAAGATGCAAAGTAGCTTTATTTACAATAAGTGCATTTTCCACAAGGAACCTAGGAGAAGTTAAGTCATGTAGATAAATGCTGTAAAAAAGGCTTTGTGAGATGTATGAAATCAACAGAGGATAATAAATGCATCTTTGGAAAGCGTCCATTATTTTCCTGGAATTTGGGATATGAAATTTGCTATGATGATACATTTACCATATTCAATTTTTTTAAATGAAAAGATATGATTGTTTCCAAATATATTAAAATCATTCTCTCTTCTTAAAGAAGAAAAGAAATAATAACAGCAAAGTGTTGGGGTGGGAACACGTGGGATTTAGAGTCGGACAGACTTTCGTCTGATCCCGGCTCTTCCACTTACTACTCGGACAATCTTAAACAATTTACTTGACCTTTTTTTTTAACCATACAATTTGTACATCTTAATTGCAAGGCTTACACATCTGACAGAGTTTTTGGAAGATTAATAATGCATATAAGTCACCTGACACATAGTAGGCATTCAAAAGGCAGTAGTTATTAGCGGTAGTCATGTTTCAGCAAATCCTCAGAAACTACATTATCAGTAGTTGTAATACTAATTTTAATATGTTCTATTGCACAATGTATCTAATATTTAAGTGGTAAATATATTTCCATATCAAATCACATTCCATTTAACTTTTCTCTCATTGCAAACTGAAAATGTACTTAGATTAACTAATCTGGTGACAAAACTTGAGGTAAGAAAAAAGGCTAATTCCAAATATCTGAAGCAGTGGGCCCGCAGAGCCCTCTGCTCCTGGAAGCCACGTGGCATTACTGGGGGCCAAAGCTTGGAGCAGAAGGAATGAATATAAAGGACATCCCCTCCTCCTCCCCCACTCCCACCCCTGACCTAGTAAACAACTTCAGCCTAGAGTTCCTCACAGAATTTTTCCCAGGCAAAGAGAAACCAGAAAACAAAAGGACCTTCAGAGGTGATATCCTCACATAAAACTATCTCAGAAACTTCTTAGCAGGCTTGAACCTGGCCAAGACGAATAGGAAGAACCCTGTCCACAGCTACTGATGGTATCTGTCCTGATATGCAACACGGCACTGCCGCCATCTGCAGAGAAATTCTGACGAATGGCTGATCATCCGAAGTATATAGCATCAGCATGAATGAAGACAATGGCCTCTGTATTAGAGCGCCAGGCCACCATAAGAAACTACCACAGAACCAGGTGGCTTTAACAAGAGAGATGTGTCATCTCACAGTTCTGAAGAATAAGAATCTGAAATCAAGGTGCCAGCAGAGTTGTTAGGTCTGAGGGTTGTGAGGAAGGATATGTTCTGCACCTCTTCCCTAATTTATGGGGGTTAATTGGCCATTTTCTTGGTATTCTTTGGCTTTTAGAAACATCACCCCATCTCTGTCTTCATCTACACATGGCATTCTTCCTGTGCACATATCTGTGTTCAAATTTCTATTTTTGTTTTTAAAAGTTTATTTATTTTGAGACAGAAAGGGAGAAAGAATCCCAAGGAGGCTCCACGCTGTCAGCACACAAACTGTGAGATCATGTCCTGAGCCCAAATCAAGACCTGCACACTTAATCCACTGAGCCACCCAGGCACCTCACAAATTTCTCTTTTTTTAAGGACATTAGTCATATTGGATCAGTGGCTAATCCAACTCTAGTATGAGTTCATTCTAACTTTAGTTATATCTGTAATAACCCTATTTCTGAATAAAATTATATTGTGAGGTGCAAGGGTTAGGAATTTGATATATAAAATCTGAGGGTATTCAATTCAACCCATAACAGTGTCCCTTTTCCATCTTAAAGATACCCTGGTGCTATGGTCTGAATGTTTGTGTCCTTGCCCACTACCAAATTCCCAAGTTGGAAACCTCATGCCCAGGGTGATAGTATTAGGGCCCTTGGGAGGTGATTAGGTCATGTGAGCAGAGTCCTCATAAATGGGATTAGTGCCCTCACGAAAGAGGCTCTAGAAAACTAGCTTGCCCTTCCACCAAGTGAGGACACAGAAAAAAGCAGACAGAAGTTCTGTAAGAATAAGAATAAGGGCCTTGTCAGAGCACAACTGTGCTGGCACCCTGATCTTGGACTTCAGGCTCCAAACTGTGAAAAATAAATTTCTCTTGTTGATAAGCCACCCAATCTGTGGAATATTACTGAGACACCTAGTGAACCCCACAGAAAACAGAGTTTTGAAGCAGACCTCCGCCTGGGATTGACTGTCCTTCAGCAGAAGTCCTGCCAGTGGAAAAGGCCAATCAGATAGTGATGAACAAAGGTTGGGGACAGAGTGTCTTTTAGAGTGATAGCTCAGGCACTGGCCAGTCCAACCCATATTGGACAGTTGACCAAAACCATGCTGAAAAAAATATGTTGAGGACTAGTTGGCAAGACAACACGATCCCGACATATTGAATTTTGTGAGCTCCATTTCTAAAGACTCATTCCAAAAGTCTTTTCAGATGTCCTTAGAAATGCTTTAACAAACAGTTAAGATTTTCAAGTATGAAAACAAAAGCCATATACATGCCTCTGCAGGGTTTTGGTCACAGGAGATCTCATAAAATAAGTTTTGTGGGGTTTTTCCCAATATTTTTTTCAGTCATTCCAGAATCTTCTTATTGCAATACCTTGTTTATTTTTAGCTTATTGCGTGGTAACTATCCCCTAGCTGGTATTTTGCTGTTAGTAGTGGTAATAATGGTGGTTTTCCTTTGTGGATGCTCAGGTTAGGTTTGTCTTGAACAATATTAATAATGATGCCTGAGTCTTAAGGAGCCGTCTACCTGGCGATAAACAATGTCATGACTACCATGATTATATATATTCCTTCACAAAATAGAATCATACATAAAATTTCTGACTGACCCCCAAAAGTTGAGGATTGTTTAACAATTTAAAAAAGCAACATCAATGAGGTTTGTTGTTTTTTTTTAACTGAAATATAGTTGAAGTGAAAGCAGGGGAGAATGTGTTGAATGGCTGGACACAATACCATCCAGCGAGACCAAGACCATGACCACTAGAGCCTTGTAGCAAATTGGTATCAGATCCCTGAACTTCTGGCACTGATTGAAGATAAGGAGAAAAGCTACTTTAAAGATCCCAAACATATGGCAAGAATTCTTATTTGGCAAATTGGAGAGCTAGTGTTAGTGTTAGCAATAGATACTCTGAAACAAAGTCAGCTGTCTTGCTGTGATAAAATAAACAAACTTCTTTAGGGAATCCCTTTAAAACAACAAAAATGAAGCCATAAAAATGACGATCACCACCATCATGTCACTTCTGGCCTCCAGGACCCTCATCTTGCAGCTTTTTCTTCAGGTTGTATCCATTGACTTCACACACTTTCAAAACATTATTTAGTCTAAAAGAGACAAACAAATAATATGCATGACATCCTCAGACTTGCCTAAGGCAAATAATTCTGCAATAATAACTATACAGTTTTGAATCTGTTCTCTCCCTTGGACTCTTAGATGAGCACACCTTCTGAAAGCAAAGCAGAAGGGAATAAACTGTAAGGACCAGGTCATTTTTTCCACAGTGGAGAATCCCAAATACTCACATGAGCTGAGAACATACGGCAAGTACTTAGAAGAACAAGCTGCTGACCGAAGTGGGCTCGGAGTGAGTCTTTCCTGGTCAGTCCATCTGGGATTTGTGGTTACCTGGCTCTAGCCTGTATGCAGAGTGAAGAATGGCAACCTTGAAAATACTTACGTCATGGGAAGAGGGCTAATCGAGTGCCTTTGTGTGTACAGTTAAATAACGCTCTACATTGGTCTTAGCATTTTGCATTTATATGGGCACATTCATGACACTCACACCACACAAGCAGAGTATGTAGCTCGAAGGGGAACAAACACATTTTTTCTAGTACGACAGAGCCATAACTAAAGGGTGCTGGGGAGGCTGTGTCACATTGATCTCGGCCAGGCTTTATTTTACCATCTGGCTCCTTTTCTAGGGCTCCCTCAAAAGGGATATCCCTAACTAACCCATCAGGGCCTTCTCTCCCATACATCAGTCCATGTAGAAACAACAAAGGAAGTCAATTGTGTGGATTTTCTGTGTAAGGCCCCATACCAGGCTTGTTAGCAGAAGCCTCCTCCTTCACCCAGCCTGGCTGGCCTCCCCTTCGCAGTCAGGAGTCCTCACTTAAGTCCCTTTTAATGAGAGGAGCCGCTGGAACTCAATAGTCCCAACCTTCCTCTTAAAGGGACTGAGCCCCACCCTCCGCCACAGCTACTTCCAACGGCATTCCTAATAAGACTCTGTCATGTTTCCTATGATACTTATTCACTGACTACACATTTTCTTTTTCAGAACCAACAGTGCTATTTTTCAGAGTAAGTGTTACGTTAAGCTTGTCCCATTTGAATTAGGCCTCTGTTACCTACTGCTTTCCCAAATGAGCTTGTAGACTGAAGGTGACCTATTAATAGACCAGTTTATCTAACTGACGTATACAATGAAAGGTTGGTCACTCACTCACAGATGAATTGGAAACCCCTTCACCAGTTTGAGCTTATTCCATAGTAGTTCTGATCTACCTATCATTTCATTGGGTTAAACCTGTTTACTGAAGAGATACATTCAGCAGTTAGAGAAAGAAGGACAGTAACAGCAATTTCAGTTTCCAATTATTTCAGTGATTTCTTTGGGGCCAAATAAGCCACTTAATGTAGGAATGCTTAAGTAATGCACGGGTGAGCCATAGCTTGCTGAATGTCAGTGGTGGCTCTTTTGATTTAAGATCTGTGTGGGTTCCCAGACCTGCTTGTGGACATCACCGGGAAGTCTATTCTGTGCTAGTTTCTTTGTGCTTGTTTCCAACTGACAGCGTTCTTCAAACAGAGTGGCATGTTCAAAGACATATGCAGTACAAAGTTTGCTCTGATTGGTGACTGGAGCAAATATATGCTCTCAAATTTACCTGTAAGGAATCTTTTTATCATTTTAATAGAAAATTCATGACCCAATCAGCCTTGCCTAAGATTGTAATCAACTCTCTTCCACTAAGGTACAATTTATGAAACGCTTCCATATTGTACCTGTCATCGTGTGTATGAAATCTTTGGCAAGCAGGCTGGGCAAAATTGGCAAAATCTCTTCCCTGTAGAGTGAGAGGTGATCACATTTACTCAAGTGTTGTCTGAACTCAGTGGCTTTTCCGCAGTGCTTTATGAACTGTCCACAAGCTGTGACTTTTGCCATTTAAGCACTGATTTCCTCATTGTAAGAAATGACATTATTAATGTTTACAAACAGAGGTTCTCAAAGTGTGGTCCCCAGGCCAGCTGCAAGGACATCTGACATCTGCTGGGAGCTTGTTTGTTGGAAACACAAATTCTCAGGTCACACCCCAGAACTTGAATCAGAAATTCCAGGAGTGGGAGTCTACCGATCTGTCTGAACATCCCCCGGGGGCCTGATGCATGCTGAGCCCTCACGTGCGGATATACTTACAAGATAGCAGATTTTACTTGCACCTTAACTGGGTAACACAAACAGTCTTGTGCTGCTGGAAGTCTTAATAAAGCAATGAAGAGATGTTAAATGATCCTTTTTCAGTCTCTTGCCCTCACTACAAAAATGTTGAAATTTCAATATTTTCTTGTTTTACCCAAATCCATTTTAATGCACAAATCATGTTCTCTGACACTGCAAGTCCTGTTGAAAAGTTGGGGGTGAACAATTGTAGGCAGTGGAAACACCAGAGAGATGGACAACAAACATGGTTCCCACAAAATGACCCTCTTTTAAGTATTTTAAAAATACTGAAGATAAATCTCTTATTCAGAATGGTTTTTGTCCAAGGACTCTAGTCTTCTTCTAATAGGCTTTCTTCTCAGCAAAGTTTCTTTAATCCTCTCAGGTCAACTCTAAATACAGCCACCCTAATCGCTTGTTCTCTTGTTGTTTATTGATTTGACATGCCAGTCATCCCCTTTAATCTTTTCACACGAATCCCCAAGTTCAGACCATGAGCCCACATGTCCTTGCGGTCCTCTTCAGGCATTTTGGTCCTGTGTGGTCTTCTTTGTTCATCGAGCATCTTCCATTTAAGCCATTAGTGTCCTTCAGTTGGTACTTTGGGTCCCTTACTTTTGTGTTTTTCTGGCATTATATCTGGTAGCATCACATGGCCTGCAAGTAGGTAAGCTGAGGAACTGTTCACAGTGACAGGATGGATCCAGACAGGATAAGATGAGATAGTTCTCATGTGGATGAAGCAGTTTAACACAGCATCTGTGTGTGGAAGGTGATCCAGGTTGCTGAGTATAACAGATAACAGATGGAAGTCAGATTGGCCAGTGTGGAGCCCTAGCTTGACCACTGCTTGTGTGCTCTGAGCATTCTGACCAATCTCCAAGTCCATCTCCCATGCCCTGCTTTGCACATCGCTTCCAGCCTTGCCATACCCAAGCTTTTGTGCCAGTTACAAAAGAAGTGGTCCCATTTGAGCAGACTAATGATTAAGAGACTCATACACATGATAGATATTTTGCAAAGGGGCCCTGCTGAATGGACTAACTAGACAAGTGTCTCCTTCTTCAGGGTGAGATGGCACTCAGGACTTAGCAAGTGCAGTAGAGGCTGGATTTCAAGGGTCATTGCCACCAAAGCGCATCCTGAAGTTTTGTTTAAAACTGCCCAACCCCACCCACAGTGCTGCTTGTCTTTTCCCCATTACTTACTGCTCTATCGAAAGCAGTAGTTCCTAAAGTATAATTTTTGGACCAGTAGCACTATTATCTAGAAATGGGTTAGAAATGCAAATTATCAAACCTGGATGTAGACCTTCTGCCTCAGCAAGCAGCAATCTGTGTTTACACAAGCCTTCTAGATGATTCCAATGCTCTCCTAAGTTTGGAAACACTAGAAGATGCTTGGCACATGATAGGTACTTGGTAAATGTTTGTGGGATGGAAGACTAAATTTCTCCATGAAAATTAAGCTCAACCGTCCCTCCCTGCCCCCACCTTGAGAATGGCTTCTCCCAGCCTCCATCTTTTTTGGCTGTGCCCCCTCTGTGTTCTCACAAGATTCTGTATCACTTTGTGATGGGATCCAATGCCCTGCAGGAAATCAGTGGCTCACTTGGCTCTTCCCAAGACTTCAACTGGCACTCCTTGAGGGTAGGAACTGCGCTTCTAGGCTTCATTTCTGTACCCCTCAGCACAGTGTTTGGTCCACAATAGGAATTCAGTTCTCATGGAAGGAAGCAAAGGACGAAGACGCAAATAAGCAACCAGGCAAAGAATAAGGTAGTCACCAGGCCAGGAATTGTCTCCTCCCCAAAGGGTGATGAGCTGGCAGTTTTCTTTGTTATAAAAGATAAAAATTCCAGGGGCACCTGGGTGGCTCAGTCAGTTGAGCGTCCAGCTTCGGTTCAGGTCATGATCTCACGGTTCATGGGTTCAAGCCCTGCATCAGGCTCTGTGCTGACAGCTAGCTCGCAGCCTGAGCCTGTCCTCAGATTTGTGTCTCCCTCTCTCTCTGACCCTCCTCTGCTCACTGTCTCTCTCTCAAAAAAAATTATGAAATTCCAATCAGCTCAAAAACTCATGCTCAAAAGGACATTTTCTTATTGTGCCTGAAGTAATGTGCCATTTCCTTTCATTCAATTGTTTTGCTTACTCCTACTTAAATAATAAAATTTATTAAAATATTCAAGCCACTTTTAATTTGTCAAGGGTGGCATTTGCCTCTGCTTCTAGGTCTACATGGGACTAGAGTAAGGGAATGAACATGACTGGATCCTTAATATGCTGGTCCGGTCAGCCACAAGGGTCTAAGGATGCCGGGAAGTTCACTTTAAATGGGTGAAACTCCAGGGGAGATAACATAATGTCAACTTTAGAAAATGGTACCAGCACCTTCTTGTTCCACAACTGCTTTTTAAGTCACCCAAAGGCCATTTTTATTAGAGTTATACCTCTCCTTTCCTCTTCAATGTCTCTCTTCAGCATAGTATTATGAAGGATTAGCTCCTACATCTATAAAACTACTCTACCACAGACCAAGAATACCTCAAGAAACATGTTTTGTACTTGTCTTAGTGTTTTAATCTGCTGGGGCTATCACGCCAAAACACCACAGACTGAGTGGCTTAAACACCAGAAATTTTATTTTTTCATAGTTCTGGAGGCTGGCAGTCCAAGATCAATGTGTCACTAGGTTTGGTTTCTTCTCCTTGACTTGCAGATGGCCACCTTTTCCCTGTGGCCTCACACAGTCTTTCCTGTGGCCTGTGAGCATCCCTGGTGTCTCAGCATGTGTCCAAATTTTCTCTTATAAGGATACCAGATTGGATTAGGGCCCACCCTAAGGGCCTCACTTTAAATTAATCATGCTTTTGAAGATCTTATCTCCAGTGGTGCCTGGGTGGTTTAGCATCTGACTCTTGATTTCTGCTCCAGTCATGATCTCACAGGTTGAGTTTTAGCCCTGTCTCAGGCTCCGTGATGACAGTGCAAAGCCTGCTTGGGATTCTCTCTTTCTCTCCCTTTCTCTTTGCTCCTCCCCTGCTCGTGCACACACTCTTTCTCTCTAAAAATAAATAAATAAACATTCTTTTTAAATTTTAAAAAAGGATCTCTAAATACAGTCATCTTCTGAGGCACTGGAGGTCAGGGCTTCCCCATGTGAATGGTAGGGGAGACATAATTGAGGCCATAATGTATGCAAAACAAAGTACCATATCTCCTGTTCCTGGACTGAAGTTGGGAGCAGGTTCAGCTTATTAGTCTGGATCTTAACAGGCCAATCAATGCACTTGCTTAGTAGGTTGATGTCCTGTTTGTCTATTCTTTTCTCTTTGATTATTTGTACTCAGACTTGGCTAAAATCATGGATTCCCAACTCAGTACCAGAAATTTCCAAGCTCTATTCTCTGACTTTTCTGGATATGCAAGTCTAGTTTACTCCCCTCCACTGCTCTTGATTTTATCTTTCACCATTCCTCAAATCTCTTTCATCCTTGATAAAGCATTCTTTTTTCTTTTTTTTTAAATGGAGTAAAATACATATAAAATATACCATTTTAACCATTTTTATGTGTTCAGTTCAATAGCATTAAGTACATTCACAGTGTTGCATAACTATCATCACTATCCATTTCCAGAATTTTTTATCATCCCAAGCTGTATGCAATAAACAATAACTTTCTATCTCTCCCCATCCCCCAGCCTCTGTTGCCCTCTTTTTTACTTTCCATATTTGTGAATTTGCCTATTCTCATGTAAGTAGAGTCACAAGTATTTGTGGCTTATTTTACATCATGTTTTCAAGGCTCATCTCTGTTGTAGCATGTGCCAGAACTTCACATTTTAAAGAAACTTATTACTTTGAAAGGTTGAATCAAATTCCATTGTATGCACATACCACATGTGTGTATCCATTCACCTACTGATGGACACTTGGATTGGATTGTTTCCACCTTTTGGCTATTGTGGATAATGCTGCTGTGAATAGTAAAGCTTTTTCTGTATAGAGTACTGCAGTGGTTTCAACCACTTTCCATGAAGTTCCATTAGTTATATATATATGTACATATACATATATATGTCAGCATTTCATTTGAGGTGAAAATAATAGTTTCACTGGTAGAGCAGAACAAATTAAGGATTTGGAGCCAGACGGTAAATGTCGTTTCTGCCTCCTATTTTCTGTGTGAACTTTGGCAAGTAATTTAATTTCTATAGACCTCGTTTTTTATCTGTTAAATGGATCAATGTAATAATGTCTGTTGCACAGATTGTTGTGAGATCGAATAAGACAACATCTGAAAGCATCTAGTAAATTGTTTGGTGCCAAGGAAGACAATAGTGACTGGCAGCCATTAGTATATCTCCAAATGGCCACATACTCCAGCTCCTACACTTTTAATTTAGCCAGCTTTCTTCCTACATCCCATTGTCACAGTTCTGGGCTTTGTTCTCCCTGTTTCCTCTTCTAGCTCTTAAGAGTTTGCTTTTAATTGCTTGCATAGATCACAATAACACTCCTTAATTTTCTAACCTGTTTGACACTTTATTAAAAGCTCTATTCAGCAAGTTTACCTTCAGGTCTAGGCTATAACATCTACTATGGAGAAAGATGACTAGAAAAGATATTTTTAGAGATTCAAGACTATCCTATCCATGTCTGTCCAAATTACTTTGACATTGTAATGTATTTACAAGTACTTAAATAGTATCAAGGACAGTTAGGAAGACTCCTCCTATTCTGGTGAAAGGGTGAGGATAATTAACTTCTTACACCTTGATAGAAGACTTCTAAGGCCCATATCCCTGAACCCCTGTCTTGCAATTGCAAAGTGGCATTTTTGTCACCATTCAAATACATGAGAATCCTAGGAGGGATATTAGCAGAAATGTCTAAATGGAAGATCAGCATGGAGAGGCTCTAGAATTGGCCTCAGTGTATGCAAAAGAGGCACAGAAATGCTACTTAACCTAAGACTACCCTGGTGGCCAGTCACACAAGGGAGAAGCGAAAGCCAGAAATGCCTTGCCTTAAACTCCAAAGACCCTTACACCCAAAACACAATCTTCATATTTTAAAAGATTTATTCAAACTTTAATCATTTTAATTTTAAACCAAACTAAAAGTAAATAATGATTCAATCAACCATTTTGGTGTTTTGAAATGAAATTAGTGATAGTTCTACTTAACAGAGATTCATAGAAGAATCATTTGAGTTCATTAGGATAACCATGACAAAGGCTGTGACTTGAGGTTTACTTTATTCCCGGTGTTCAGACGTTTACTTTATAAGCCTTCAATCTGCTTTTAGAGATGATGTAATTAAAAGTAACCAAATCCAACCATGGTAATATGTTGGAATATGTCCACTTGATAAATATTTGAATGAACCATTTAATAGGATGGCTATTTTGCTATTGTGTTGCAAATCAAGCCGTTAATGAAAGGTCAAGTTTTGATATGCCCAATGGTTCACTTTGAACTGCCAGCGATATTAGTGCATGGCCCCTTCCTGCCATATGACTAAAGCAACTGTCATATCCCACTTGCTGGAAAGTGACCAGCATGTAGTTGAAGCGGAGGTCCAATAAATGTTATTGTTGAAATGAATAAATAAGTAAACATTCTCTATTGCTTTGTATTTTTGTTACCACTTGTACCAGGTTTGTTTTTAAATCAAGTTGTGCTGTTTCTCACCTCAGTCACCCCAGCACTATCTAGATTGGTTCTATACATTGATTAAATTAACCGAATTATTTGGGAAAGGGTTTTATGAACAAGTAGATATTTTTGTTTGTTTACCAACTTAATCATTTGGTTTCTAGTTCAACAAATTATCTCTGCTATTATTCTAGTTTCTTCTAATGTTGACTTCGTTAAAAGAAAAAAAAAATTCAGTCAAAGGTTTGACTTTGGTAAAATGTCCACTAGATGGAACTATTGTTTCAAAAGAATGAGACTGATGCCTGGGAAAGAGCCCGTTTCTAACACTTTCCCACTGGAAGTTACATCATAAAAACCGATAGAGACACCTTTTCTTTTTCTGTTTTATTTAACTAATTTTATTTCTAAAAATGACATTAGCACTTAAAATGAATGCCATGTGATGGTTTACCTTCTGAAAACTTTTGCGTCTCTGACCTTCTAGTTAAGATGCCTCAATGCTGAGTTCTATTTTTAAAATCTTTTTCCTGTATACTTCACAGGCTTAACGAAAATATCTTACCTATAAAATCTGCCTTGAAATAAGAATCATAGGAATAATCCATAGAGCTTAAGTAAAACCCTAAAGCTGAAGGGTTTAGCAAAAATAAAATAAAATAAAATAAAAAATAAAAATCCCCTTAAGTGTGGTAACACATATAGAGACTAAGTATGAGCGCCTATTAGGTATATCTGTTAAGTTCTCAAAATCACTCACATATTCTTGTCCAGTGAACTCCACTGTGCTTAAAGGGCCCATTTGACTATCTGCTAATGCAAATGGCACAGTGAAGTTACAAATTACATTCCACTCCTGTTTGCAGTTGCTGACATGAATATAAAAATTCTCTTTATTAACTAAATTTTGTCATTGTTTGCCCTTAGTTTAGTATACTTAAGGCAGCTTCTAAAGCATTTTTGTTGTTGTTGTTTTCTTACTATAATGCCTAGGACTAATATTTTAAAGCATGTACTTAATATATTATGTTTTATAATTAAACATAGATTTAGAATGAATTATTAATTTATCTTTAAGAAGTGCAATTCTGAGGAAGCCAACTTACGATTCAGTACAAAAGCATTTTAGTTAGAGGTTTCCAAAACTCCAACTTTTTTTTAAGTTTATTTATTTTGAGAGATACACAGACAGTGTGACTAGGAAAGGGGAAGAGAGAGGGAGAGAGAGAGAGAGAGAGAGAGAGAGAGAGGGAATACCAAGCTGGTTCCACACTGTCAATGCAGAGCCCAGTGCAGGGCTAGAACTCAGGAAACTGGGAGATCATGACTTAAGCCAAAACTGAGAGTCAGCCCCTTAACGGACTGAGCCACCCAGGGGCCCTCAAACCTCCAACTTAATGACACACTTCCTCTACATGTCACCCCACAAGTGTAATACTTTTGATAATTGTTAAAAAGAAATCAATCAGCCTTTCAGCAAACTCTTTATAATAGGAAATATCAAAGAGTAGGTATTTTATAAAGCAATCTGAATAACCATGATGTCATTGAAAATACTGTAGTTCTTTTTTTCTCTATAAAAGCAGAAGGAATTAAACAAATTAACTTGAAATAGTTATAATGCTTTCTTAAAGTGTTTTTCAAAACCCTCGCCACAGAAAAATATTTTTAAGGTTTTAATAGTAAATATTCTTCTTTGCATACTTAACAGTAAAATTTAGCAAATATATTAAGGTCTTCAAAAACTAGCATAGTACTTTTTATACTATTCATTTAAATCATTTGTGAAAATAAAGTTTGAGATGTTAGGTTTTGATTTACTATATTGTATGTATAAACACAAAAGCAGTTTACACTTTGTAAATTTTACCCTGGAACATCTAAAAGTTTATTTTCCAGTCCTAAGGCTAGACAACTAAATTAGCCTACTAGGGGACTGTGGGCCAGTTTGTGACAGAAACGACTGCACCCTGTTGGTGTTTGGTCCATACGGTAGACGTAGAACTGAAGTCAGCCACCTCACATGATTTTAGTAGTAAATGCAAAACAGCACAAGCCCTTGATCCCAGTGTTAAAATAATTGCATGTTCCTTTATTTGTTTATTCATCCAATTACCTCTTCATTCATTAATCAACATTTATCAAATTCCTTATATACCTTTTTTGCATTCTGTTTTCCATGTCTTTATTTTTAATATGCTGTCATAACTTTCTAATATGATTCCCAAATATTTGACTTTTTGAACATGAAAAATAATTCTTCTATAACTTTTCTCTCACTGAAAACAAGTCCAACTCCAAACTCTTTGGTCTGATGTGAGTGGCTTTCTTCTACATAACTCCCACTTATGTTTTGAGATTTATCACCTAGTCCATGTACCTTATGTTTCACTCAGGTATTATCTACTCACTGTTCTCTAAACACCACCTTCACTTTATTGATATTTTCCGTTTGCTTAAATTGTTCTTTTTCTATATAATGGTCTATGCCTCTGAGTTTTTTGCATACTTTAAGATGTCTTAGATTTTACCTCCTCTATGAGATTCCACTCCATCCCAAATCAGAAGCAACCTTTTCGATCTCTAAGCTCCCATGCATTGTCTTTTATTTCTAAGTCATTAGTGTCATGTATCACTTTTTACTTAATAACAGATTTATTTGCATATATTTTATTTCCCTCTTCCAAACCAAGAGAGGACTGGGATGCTGGCATGTTTATCTTTGTGTCTTGAAAGCTCTTTTCACACTATCTCCTGTTACCCAACCATCTGCACCATCATCCCTCCTTTCTCCTGTTACTTGGAGGGACCGTCTCTTCCTAGTAAAGGCTAATGCTGCTACCCATATATCATACCCTGGATCCCCTTAGTTATCCCCTGCCACTGGCTATTTTCTTCTTTTTCTTTATTGGCTTCTTCAAATGGGCATATAATTATGCTTAAGTCTCTTCTTTTCAATCTGATACACACTTTCAGCTAGCACTCTATCTCTTTTCTCTCCTTAACAATTGAACTTCTTGAGAGGGTTTTTTACACATGCTTTCACTATGTTTATAGTCTTCACATAGTTCTGAAGTTCATGTGATCTGGCTTCTGTCCCCATCACTCAAAGTGAAACTGTTCCCACAGGAGACACCAATGACCTTCTGGTTGCTGAATCCAATGGGTACTTCTTAAACCTCTTGTTATCTGGCCTCTCTATACTACCTAACACTATTGGCCATTCTTCCCTCTTTCAAGTGCCCTCTTACCTTGAACCTCTGTGACCTTTTATGTTTCTGGATTTCCTCTTGTGGCTTAACCTGTCAAAGTGTGGACTTCAATCAGTGTTCGGTTATTGGTCTTCTGTCCTAAGCCTACACACTTTGGTCATCTTATCTACACCTTCAGATGCTACTAACTAGGGACTTGTATATCTTTGATCTCCATCCTAGACTTTTCTTCTGTGATTTATACCCACATAAAGCCTGCTAGAATTTTCTGCTTGAATGGTCCACATGAACCCAAAGTACAACATGTTCCAAACTCATCACATTCTCTCCCTTGCATTGCTTACTTTTTGTTCCTTATCACACCAAAAGGCAGTAGCAGTCATCAAGCTTCCCAAGCCAGAAACCAGAGAATTCTCCCTGGACCTTTCCTCTCTTTTATTCCAAAAATTCAAACACTGAGCCCTGCGAATTTTACCAACTACAAAGCTTTTGAATATGCCCCCTCTTCTCCAGTCTCTCTCCCATTACCTTGGGTAAGACCATCATCATTTCTCACCTGGATTTCCACCATGTCTTCTAACTCCACTTATAGATACTCCACCTCTAGTCTTGGTTTCTGGCAATGCATTTTCCACACTGAAAGCTGAGGAACCTTGACAAATACAGGTCTGATTACCCCCTTCACACACCGATTAAACACACCCATCATTCTAATGACTTATAGAACAAAATCCAACTTCCTTAAAATCATTTTCAATAGTGTACATAACCTGATTACTGCTCACTTCTCTGGCCTCATACACCCTCATATCCCTTCAAACCCAACAGTCCAACTCTTCTAAGGTCTTGGACTTCCCTCAACATACTATACTCTCTCACTTCAGGCCCTGTACACGTTCTGTTCCTTATGTCTAGATAACCCTTATTCTTACTGTTTAACCCCTTTGAAAGGCTAACTCCTCATCTACCAAGCTTCTCAACTTATACATCTCTTCCTCTAGGAAAATTTCCATTTACCTACCGCACCTGGGTCAGGCCTTTGTCCCATGTATCTCCAATGACATCTTATACTTTATAGATTATATTTAATCATTCTCACTTATTTACAGACACCAATATGCTAAGGAATGTGTATACAGTAGGGACTGTGTCTATTTTTGCACAGTCATAGCCACAGTGCCTGGCACATAGTAGTGAATAATATGCCTTGAAAAGAATATATATGTGTGTGTGTATGTGTGTGTGTGTGTGTGTGTGTATAATCTCTATAATGTATATAAAGTATAATGTATATAAAGTAATGAGTTTTGAAAACTAATCAAACCTACCATACTGTAAAGAAAAAGGCCATCTGTGGTTGGTTAATAATTTTTTTTGCCATGTGACTAGAAGTGATTTCATCTAAGAAGTCAATAAAATGGTCATACACATAAACCATATCATGGAATAGTAAGACAATGATTTCGGCTCAGGTCATGATCTCTCAGTCCTGCGTCGGGCTCTTTGCTGACAGTTCAGAGCCTGGAGCCTGCTTCAGATTCTGTGTCTCCCACTCTCTCTGCCCCTCCCCTGCTTGTGCTCGCTCGCTCTCTCTCTCTCTCTCTCTCTCAACTAAATAAACATTAAAAAGATTAAAAAAGAATAAAATATTATCTGGAACCACAATAAACAAAAAACAAAACAAAACAAACAAACAAACAAAAACAGATATAATCAGTGGATGAGTTTCCAGGCAATTTAACTCTTGATTGTGGAATCCCCGAAGTCTTTTCAAAGGTACAACATATCTAGAGAGCAGAGTTGGAATACTACTCTAGCCTGAGGGAAGTGGATATTTGGCAACAAGTATTCTGGATCTGCCTTTCTCCTTGACCCTGAAGAGAGCTGGCTGACGTAACAAGACATGACTTCAGGATACTCATATGTCTTAATAGTGTCTAGATTTGCTTTGTTTTGTTTTATTTTTATCATAATCAAGAATTAAATAATTACCACAATAAGAAACTAATACAACTCAGAGCTTATCCAAGACAAAATGATAAAAAATTGAGGGAGAGGGGCTTTTATGCTTTCTTTCTTCTTTGTCACCTTATATGCATTCTTTCAACATCTATTTATTTATTTATCTTTGTACTATTTCCTCCTGAAGGGGCTTTGGTCATCAGCATCTCAGCTCTTACTCCCACAGCTTAAAGGCCTGACCCTGGAGAGCCAACAGACAAAATTTTATTTTTACTAACAGAGTTTCTGTTTTAGACACTGGCCATCGATAAAAACATCTACACATTCCATCTGCAATGTGTCACTTTCTTCCTATTCACAACTCCAAGTCTACTCCATATTTCAATTTCTCAGTAGTTCTTCAAAGTTTAGTTCACATCCTACCTCTCTCTCTTTTTTAAATGTTTTAATGTTCTTATTATTGAGAGAGATGGGGGGGCAGAGAGAGAAAGAGACACAGAATCAGAAACAGGTTCTAGTCTCTGAGATGTCAACACAGAGCCCAACGTGGAGCTTGAACCAATGAACTATGAGATCATGACCTGAGCCAAAGTCAGAAGCTTACCTGACTGAGCCACACAGGCAACCCTCCCAGCTCTCTCTTGGAGCCATGTCCAGCTTTTCTAAAACTGAGATTTTAAACCCTTATGGCATTGTGCTCAGACTTCTTTTATCATATTTGGGTTCATCATACAGTTTTCTCAGCTCTTGTCTTCTCTCTGCTCTATCATCCATTCCTCTCCACGTGTGCTTCTATCTTTAAGGCAGTTGTTATGTTACTTACCTGTGCATCCACCAGAGCAAACAGTTCTGAAAATAAAGGGCAGGGCGGGGGGGTTGGGAAAGATGAACTGAAGGCCAATGCTAGCCTTACAATTTTTTTAACCTAATGAGTTGGTGATAAAACTTTTCTGTATCTCAATGTCCCCAATTGCAAAATGGGGAGAAGAATAATTTGTAATACTTTGGCTAAGTCTGCAAATAATGTACTGGCCCAGCCCTGGGCCAGTAAAGGAAGGATATCATTACTTGAATACATTATTAGTTTAGCTCACAAAGCATGGAGCTTTGTTCTGTTGCCTGATCTGAAGGCTACTGTGGTTTCAGTAATAATGTTTCCACCAGGCGTCCAGGGATACATGACCCAGACACTGGCCTGGAAACTTTGTTTTGTGAAGGCAGATTTTTTTCTACCCAATCTTTTTTATAATCCTCAGCACACCTAAGGCAGTGCAAGATGATGGAAAGAACAATTTGAAGCAAGAGAACCTTTTTTTAAGCTAAACTTTAACTGACAGCATGAAACTGAAAAATGTCAGACATTTGCATTGTCAGTTGTTACATGCATAAAATGAGGAGAAACCTGCCATGTTTTCCTCACAGACTTTTATGAAGAGAGAGAATTATGGAAGTTACAGCCATTTGGAAACTGTAGAGATCAATACAAGTAGAAATTAAACATTTGGTGTTTTTTTTTTTTTTTACATTCAATAGGGAATATATAAACTTTGTGCAGGGGCGCCTACGTGGCTCAGTCAGTCAAGTGTCCAACTTGGGCTCAGGTCGTGATCTCACAGTTTGTGAGTTCAAGTCCAGTGTTGGGCTCTGTGCTGACAGCTCAGAGCCTAGAGCCTGCTTCAGATTCTGTGTCTTCCTCTCTCTCTCTCTCTCTCCCCCTCCCCTGCTCATGCTCTAGCCATCTCTCTCTCTCTCAAAAATCAACAAACATAAAAAAGTTTTTTAATAAATCAAAAAAACTTTGCATACAATTCAAAAAATACAAATGCACAGTAAGTCCTCTCCCAGTCTTGTTGGCAGCCACTCAGATCCCTCATTCAGGACAACAGATGTCATCTTGTTTAAATTCACACTTCCATAGATATTACATTTATAGGAAATGTATTATGTACCTTTTAATAAACTCTTTGACTGGCCCCACACCTTCCTCCAGCCCAAGGTTCCACTTAACACCATTGACGCGGGCAACACCCAAGGCTGACGCCCACAGTTGGCCTACCTGCACTGTTAACTGCATTTACTATGCAGAGTCAGTCACTGAGAACAATGCTGTCCCAAGTCTGAAAAGGCCATCATTCCCAGCACACAATCCCCACAGGGAGCACAGGGCCAAGTGAAGCCCGAAATTGCTACATCTTCTACTCAGAACCATAACAACTTAAATGGTCCCTTTCCTCACACATTCTGACTGAAGCTGCAATCCATTGGAAATCAACTGTTTTATTTTTTTCTTCTGCGGGCCCTTGCTTTACTTGGATGTATACTAAATGATATATTTGGATTCTCCCTTATATTTGCTTGAAACAAGTATACCCGAAAGAATCTTAATCTTCTTTTTCCTTTTTAAAAAAATTTTTAATGTTCATTTATTTTTGAGAGAGAGAGACAGAGCATGAGCAGGGGAGCAGCAGAGAAAGAGAATGACACACAGAATCTGAAACAGGCTCTAGGCTCTGAGCTGTTAGCACAGAGCCTGACACAGGGCTCAAATTCCTGAACCTCGAGATCATGACCTGAGTGATCACATGCTTAACCAACTGAGCCACCCAGAAGCCCCTGAAACAATCTTAATCTTTGGCTGACACATATGTGATATTTACATCCTATCATATTCATGAGATTATTGTGCAGATTAACTAATTTAAACATCCATATTACAGAGCTCTTCCAAATCTGCATTATGTCAAGTATGTAGTTTTCATATCAGAGAGTCTCCCTAATCTTAAACTACTCCAAGTGAATGTGGTAAACCCTGAAACTTCTTGAAGATTGTAATCCTCCTAGAAGGGATATCATGCCTGAAATGATCAAGATTAATGCTATGTCATTATTTTATCATTTATGCTGCCCTTTAGTCACTTTACTAACAAAACTTCTTCAATAAAAATGGAGCCATTGAGAGGAGCCGATGAGAAGAACTTGCAGTTCATGAGTTTGAGCCCTGCTTCAGGCTCTGTGCTGACAGCTTAGAGCCTGGAGCCTGCTTCAGATTCTGTGTCTCCCTCTCTCTCTGCCCCTCCCCAGCTCATGCTCGCTTGCACACTCTCTCTCTCTATCTTTCTCTTAAAAATAAACATTAAAAAGAATGGAGCTGATGTAATAATCCAAATTTCTTTTCAAACAAGAAATAATGTATACCAGTCAGGGTCCGTCAGAAAACAGAAATCAGATCTGTTTTTTTTAAACAGAGAGCACTTAATATAACCAGGTATAAAAGAACTAGAAAGGGCACACTGGACGAAAGGGTGAAAGGGTGGAAAGGGGACACTGAGGTATTACAAAGGTAGCAAGTAAAAGAGCAGTGGGTTTCCCTGGGCACAAAGAGAAGAAGTGAAATTGTCGAAGCCAAGAGCCTGGAGTAGGAGTGTGAAGCAGTTTGATACAGCTGAGATGCCCACTCTGAGGTGAAGGCACAGTCAGGCTCAGGCCGCTGTCTCTGAGATGCGGGTGAGAGCCCCCCAGGCCCACGACCCAAACCACTTGAGGACTGGTGGCCCCGTGGTCCTGAGGGGGTGTATGAGACTGCCTCTACAGGACAAGGACAGTGTGAACTGGGACCTACTGTTGCTACTGCAAAATACCACCACTGCCAAGGCGAGAAGTGGTGCTAGGGGTGGCAGGGAGGCACAGAAAGGAAAGCAGCCATGGAGGAAAACAGGAGGCACAGAAGGAATGCGCTCCTTCTCCCACCTCCAGCTCTGCACTCTCCCTCCTTTCCCCCACAGCAGAACCTGACTGGGAGCAGATGAGAATCAGAAGTGGGTTATTCAGGGTCCCAGCCTCAACACCACAAAGCAGGGAAGGGAGAGGCAGGTGGGTATAAAATGGAGTGAAAAGAGTTAAACACCAGGTACAAAATTTATTTTTGCATAAAACATGCACATTTTTATATTCAAAAGGGAGCCTCATATATGTTTAGACTTCAAGAAAAGCATCATTTCCAAGCCTTAGCAATGAGGTAATAAATGAAAGTTCTTTTATTGTTTTAGGAAGACTTGTGAACTTTCCACTGCTTCATAAACACTGATTAATAGAATGTATAAATTAATCACTTCTATACTTTTGAGGTAAAAATAATACTCTGGAAGTGTTCAATAAAACACCACAGTGTTACTCTTAGTTAAGAAATAGTGGAATATAAATCTCCATCTCCACACTGAACTAGAACTGTTTTTCCACCTTAAATGAATATTTGTTTTTTTTAGATGCTTGAATTAGGAGTTTCACCCACAGAAAGGTGTCATGTAAAAAGAAGACATTTTGTGTTTAAGTTAAAATAAACGAAATTCGTCTTTAATAGGTTCTTCCCATTCATATTATAAAAAAGGTTTTCTGGTTCACTGGAACAAAGACAGTGCAAGTCACCTACAGTAGAGATGGAGAGGGGCGTGCTTCCATGAATGTGTGTACTTATGTCAAATTGAATCTACAAGAATTGGAATCCCAAAATAAGACTTAGAATAAAACGGTGGATGCAGTCCTCTTCTACCTGACCTAATTCTGTAAAACTCAGCTCCAAACATACTATATCTTCAAAAGAACATGAAAGTGACTTCCCAAATTAGTATTACCCCTTTTGAATTATATTGATGACTCTGTTGTTTTTAACTGTGATTCTATGAATTGAGGTGCCACAAATTCTTTACAGTTCATTCCATCAAGGATGGGAGTCTACTTCCTCACCTCTTGAATCTGGTCTGGCTTTTTGAGCTGCTTTGATGAGTAGAACGAGACAGAAGTGACCTCAATAGCAGATGTCAAAGGGTCATTTCTTCATCTCTGCCCCCTTTCTTCTAGCCTGGGGTTCACCACCCATTTCTCTCCTGTATTTCCTGTCTTCTTAGATCTTTCAGGAGCTTCCCACTACTGTGGAGCAGAGAAGATCCCACCCTGGCTTCTTCTCACCCCTGGGCTATCTCACTTCCCTTGCATGCAAAGCAGCAATGGCATGAGATATCACTTTAGATTGGTTCCATAGCAAATATTTTATTTATTTAATGTGTATGAGAAAAAAAAACATAACAAGTGTATGAAACAGATATTACTGTTTAGGTTGTTAATTTCCCTTTTAAACCAGCTATTTAGTAAAATAGAAGGTCTACAGTTTAAACAAGTCAAGTAATAGTAGAAGCTATGTTTAAATATGGAAAACTTTTGGGAAATTCTGCTTTAAGGCATATTGGCTCATAGCCCACTTGGTGCAAATATACAATCCAATTTACTTTCTCTCCTTTTACTAAGAGGACTTCTCTATCTTTAAGACCCTCCCTGCTTCAGCTTTCTATCACTTTTCCTCTTAAATGAAAATCAAGCTCTTCTCTGAAGCTTTTCTAACTGGTAGTGAGATGGAAACTCTTAAAACATGTACCCTGCCCACCCCTCAACCAGTAAATGTCATTGTCCTTACTCCATTTTGTTTTCCACTCTCTATTTAGTGGTTTTATGATGTTACCTCTAGATTTGGTGCTAAGTCATATATCACCCCTTCTTTTCTTGGATTTCTCCACTTCTCTGATGTATTTTCTCTTTATTTTCCAGCCTTCTTCATTTCTTAAATCTTAAATCCATGTCTTCTACTGCTGTCCTTCACCTTAACCATTTTATTACCAGTCTTTACTTTCTCATGGCTCTCTATTTTAAACTCTTAACCACTATCTCTTCTTCTCTTCCCTCTCCTGTCCTCTGTATCTCTATTGCCCATTGCCTTTATTCTTTGTCTTATTGTGTTTCTTTCCCTACATGTGTCTTACTGGACTTGCCTCAAAATATACAGGAAGAGTGAGTAGGAGGTTTGTAAATGTGTTTGCTCATGCAAAGATAGAGTCAAACATTTTAGCACTTTTGAAAGTCTTTCTGCACTTAGATCCTCCTGGATTTGTATCACTTATTCCCTTAAGAACTTTCTCAGTCAAATTACAAAAATTCTGGTCTAGAATTGGTTGGATCTAAGATTACCTTTAGGTTTTGAATAAGATTCAGTGTTTAACACAAATTACGTATTTCTCATAAGTCAATGTGCAATTTCCTCCATAGATAAGGTCATTGAAAAGTTCTTTCAAAATCAGAATGATTTTCCTATGTTTTGACAGATGCACAAATGAGTTCTTCAGAGTTTGGTAATCCAAATTACCTCTGAGTTTCCAGCCTATTTGTTCATGATGTTATTTTCCTCAAATTGCATAAAAATGTCCAGCCCCTGAGCTTGCAGTTTCTTCACACCAGAAATTCCCTCAGATTTTGACTGCGCAGTTTAAAGTTTGGGGACTGGAACTGATATACCACCACTGTGATTATCACATTAATACAAATGTATGTACTTAGAAGGATAGAGAGCTACTGACAAAATGCTAGGAAGACAAAAAAGAAAAAATCGAGGTTCCATATTGATCATATTGTATAGAGATAAAATGTCATATAAGGATTAATATGAAGAATGAAGATGATTTAGGTTAGAACATTTAAGCTTACATTAGCAAAAATTAAAATTTTCCTCTAGAACACCAGTAGTTTTCAGAATCACATCAGACTCTGTTGGAATGAAAGCTGTTTTCCCAAAATAATTTCAGTGATTCAATTACAATTTATTGCTCAGAAAAAAATGGCTTTACTCCTTTTATAAGACCTGAAATAGTGCAATTTTTTTCTTCAATAGAGTATAATGAGAGTTGAGAAGTTATGCTCAGAGAAAATGAGAACTGCTTCTGTTTCTCATTACCTTGAACATACAGATTTTGAGTTTTACAGAGTAGTGATTCATATTTGATCTAGTTTTACAATAGGATCTGATTTGGCACACTGAAGTAAATATTAATACGTTTCTTTCCTAGATGTAGTATTTAAAAGAAGAAATGTGACAAAATCCAGCCTTAACTGCTCTAATCCAATAAGGAATTTAGTATATTTCAGTCCGATAACACACACAAAGCAGCTTAATGGAATTTTTCAATAATGCTATTCTATTCAAGAAAAGTTTTATTTTTTCAAAGGGAAAATGTTCATAAGAAATAGCTAAAAATGGACATTGATATGACTGGAGTTGACTCATTCTTTGATTATTTAGTTGATTCCCCCACATTTGTGAGGGAACACCTTGGATCTATTCCAAAAGGGGAGAAGAGAGTATCATAGAAAAAAGTATTGCCTGGGTTCAGATTTCTTCTTGGCAAGAAATATGACAAATTCTGACAGCCTTAGTAGCTTCGTCTCTAAAATGGGGATCATAATAATACCTCTGGACAACGGTTCTTGTGGGGACGACTGGGCAGTAACAGTAGCAGGAAGGTAGAAACCACTCAAGGAACACAAGGATTAGATAGTCAAAAGGTTAAGGTGGAGATGCCTTTTTTTTTAAGTGATTGAGCTGTAGGGTTAACAAGTTACTAGTAATGGAAACTGGTTGAGTCAAAAGTACATATAATCATATGTCTACTTTTTATGAGCTGCACATGTTAAGATTTTTACAAATTATGTTTGCCCTCCCATCCATACCGTTTTTCATAGACAAGTTACTTTGTTTAGTACCTTTAGGGAAGGACCCATAGTGTGTCAATAGGATAGAGTTTAATGGTTGTCTGGTAAAGACTCAGGCAACTCTATCAGCCTGGACCACTCCACCTCCCTCTGGTTAAGTCTTCCCAACGTGGGACCTGAGAGGTTTGTGGCTAGAACTGATAAATCAGTACACTTCTGCGAAGACAGTCTGTGTGGTTACATTTGCTCTTATGGAGTGCCAACAAGGAGCCACCAAATCAAATTCTGTGGTAAAATCCTCTCTTAAAAATTTCCCATTAACATGACAGCACCAAAAGGAGAAAAATGAATCTGTGAAAACAGTTACTAGAAAGGCTCCAAGTAATATATCAAGACAGCCTAGAGAGCTGGTGAGGCGTGGAGGCTTTGGATCAGACCCCAGCCTGGCCTTGTATCTCTAAATCTGTTTTTTCATCTGAGAAATGTGGAACATTATGTCCTCTTCACTGGATATTTTAAGTAATAAGCTAGATAAAATTTATGATGAGAAGAGTACTAGATATAATACATTTTGTCAAACGTGAAGTCACTCATTTTGGTCATCCTAATGAGAAGGTCCTGAATGTTCCATTCATGTTATTTTTTTCACTTACACATGGTTTTCTGATTAGGTAGGGGCAGATGATTTATGCATGTAAGGCAAATTAAGTTCAGGGACTAAGAACTGGCATCTGGGTGGCTCAGTCAGTTAAGCGTCCGACTTCAGCTCAGGTCATGATCTCACAGTTCCTTGGTTTGAGCCCCGCGTCGGGCTCTGTACTGACAGTTAGCTCAGAGCCCGGAGCCTGTCTTCAGATTCTGTGTCTCCCTCTCTCTCTGACCCTCCCTTGTTCATGCTGTCTCTCTCTCTCTCAGAAATAAATAAAACATTAAAAAAAAAAGAACCGCCAATTATTTAGTGCCTATGTTTGTAGTAGGCAATTTACATATTTAAAAGTCTAATGACAATAACCCCATCAGAGAAATTTTATTATGCCAGTTTACAGATAAGAAAACAGAGCCTCAGAGGAATCAAACAATTTTCTGAGTTTACACAGTGACAGAATTAGTAAGAGGCAATGTAGGAAATCATACCTAAGACCACGGACTCAGAAGCCCGTGTATATTCCAGTATATCTCATGCCATTCAGCTTCACAACATTTAAAAACTAACCAGGCTTTGTTTTGTGTGGCCTTAAGGCAGTGTGATATCACTAGCATGGAACTATCAGGCACTTGGGCCAAAGTACCCACATGAAGGAGTTTTCTTTTTAGCCGTGCCTAAACAGGCCATGAGATCTAGAAAATAAAGAATTCTTAAATGGTCCCAAATTATAGAAACATATCCATAGCATGCCCCTGGATTCCCTGTTACAACTAAGAATGCATCCTCACCCCTGTTTCCTTTAACCCTTTTTATGCTCCAGACTTTTCTCATCTCTCTATTTTTGTGTGCATATACCTTTTGTACTCTTACAATATTGCTGCTAGCTTAGGCTTGCATTGTCCTTCATTGCTTCATAATTCATCCAGTGCAGGTAGTGAAAACAGCAATCCATGCTGGTTTGGTCGGCCAACCTGGACCAAAGAATAGTGATGGGGTACCAAAGGCTGAGACTGAATGTCATCAATAGACTTCTTCCTCCAGAACATGGGAGGAAATGTTTTCTGGATTTACATTAAAAAATATTTTACTTTTCCAGCACATAACTGATAGAGTATATCAAAAAATGTTGCTTTTACTAATTGCTATATTAAAGTATATATTGAAATGCACAGATACATTGAAATGCAATGAAAGAACAAATATATACTTTGAAGTAAAAGAGAGGATTCTTTTGGTAAGAGGAACCCATTTATTACAATCAAAAGAATGTCTCTTTTACAAATGAAGAGTGTCCTCAGGGCACCTGGCTGGCTCAGCGGATAGAGCATGCAGCTCTTGATAGTGGGGCTGTGAGTTTGAGCCCCAAGCTGGGAGATTACTTAAAATCTTTTTTAAAAATTAGCATTTAAACTGTACAAACCAGGAGTGTCCTTCTTAAATGTGGCAAATAGTGCTTGCTTTGATGTTTTATTTATTTAAGTTTAACCTATTGCCAAGACAAGTCCAAACCTCTTCTAACATGGTCACTACAACCTGCCCAACCTATGTATCCAATTTCTTTTCTACATTAATTCCATTAGCAAAATCTATTCTAGCCAAACTACAGTCTTCACTACCTCTTAATGCATCTTGGTATTTCCTTCCTCTGAAACTTCCCCAACGACATTTCTGTGGCTTTGATGTTCTCACCCTTTTTGCCATCAATTCAAACCTTTCCCAAAGTGAGTAAATTCTATTTTATAATTTTTACTACTCCCCTGGCAATTATCTTGGCATCTAAAGTTGTGACTGATATTTGAAGGCCAACTAATTTGGCACTCTTGTGCTGTAAGCACTCTGAGGGCAGGGGCAACTTCTGGTTTTTTAATAATACATCCTCAGGCTCTGATAGATACATATTTATTGAACATCTAAGAAAGGAAAGAAAAAATGTCTAAACTCTTCTTGCAACATTGTCCTGAGCAATTACTATGCTATGTATTTTTTGGTATGTCTTTCAGCAGTGAGCTCAGTGCCTTGAACATAGTAAGAATAAATTTTCTTTTCCATGTACTAATCTTTGAAAATTCATGCAAAATTATGCTTAAGGTTTTTAATAATATTTTAGATATTTTTTTACCCAGTGATACTTTTGTAAGATAATGGTAATTCTGATGTAAGTTAAATTGTATTTAAGTATAATACAGTAATTTTAAATATACCATTCAACTTCTCAAACTAAAACTCAAGGAAAATATGTTGATCCTATCTACACCATTATAATCAAGGTGATTTAAATAAATCCACCCTCCTCAGGGACTTGCACACCAACGCCACCCCCTTATTATATCACATAGTAATTACCTAATTCTCCACTAGACTATAGCCTCCGGAAAACAAGAGCTCTGCTCAATCTTTTACTCCAGCAGCAAGCATAATGGATGGCATAGAGTAGGTGCTTAACAAATATTTATTACAAGAATGATTGCCCTCAGGAAGAATGAAAGGTGACTCAGACTTAATGCTTCCACCTTACATTGGTTCAGTGTATGAGAGGTAATCACTAACTTCAAAGGAATTTTAGAGAGCTACTTCAAGAATTGTGTAAGCATCCTTGCCATGGATAGGGTGGGATGGGGAAGGGACTGAAAGTGATCCAACAGACAAAAAATGCTCCGTACTGATTCAGTGGTATGGCCAAGACTATGACACTGTTTTATCCAAGCTTCAGGATTTGTACAATGGTTTCCACTAGTTCTTTTGTCCCGGTCCCCAGAGTAGTGATGCCACCCACAACACTCTCCAATTTAACTCCAACAAGTTAAGTACATGTATTGAAAGTGTATGTAGATGTATAAGATGAGAAATATATATGACAAGTACCGGTGAGGTGGTGGCCAATCTACAGGCAGAATACTATCATAGTATTCATGATCTTCAGTCTATTCTATTTTTAAACAATTATCTTTCAATCTATTGATAATGTTTCAATCTATTTTCATGATTGAGCCTATTTCATATGACGGTGGTTCTCAGGAACACGTTACAGTCTTAAAATTATTGAGGATCACAAGGAACTTTGGTTTATGTGGGTTATTGCTATCAGTGTTCATTATATTATATAATAAAAGATAAAAATTTTAAATATATATGAATTTATTTAAAAATAACTGTGGTATATCTGCTACATGTTAGCATAACATTTTTTTTCTGAAAATGACTATATTTTCCAAAGAAAATAATTTAGTAAGAAAAGTGTCATTGTTTACATTTTTGCAAGTTTCTTTAATGTCTGGCTTAATAGAAGACAGCTGAATTTTCATATCACTTCTATATTCACTCTGTATTGCAATATGTTGTTTTGTTTTAAGTAAATGAAGAATATCCCATTTCACACAGATATGTAGTTGGAAAACAGCAGCATTTTAATAAGATCCTTAATAATTCTGGATATTCTTCTTTGATGCTACACCACAACTCAACAAGTGGTAGTTTTTTAAACTTTGTAATGGAGTGTGGAATATGAAACCAAATCAGTTAATATTTCATACTCCATTATATTAAAACTCTTTGATCTATCTTGTACTTGGAATGGATATGTAACTTGTGAATTATTTTATAACATCATTTGTAATTGGTCATTTGGAAAATATTGGTTCAATGAGTGATGCAAATCTTCCAAATGTCAATATGCTTCATTATCCAATATGAAAAAATACATTTATTAAGATGATCATATTCTAATTACAAAAGACTTTAAAAATGGGAAAGCCATTAAGTTCATGATGGCAGAAACAAATTTTCTAACTTCTCGATTTTTTACTTGAAAGCTCATATTTTTCATTGAAAATAAATACTTCCAGTTGCTTACCTTAAAGTGTCAAGCCTCACTTAGTATGTTTTGAAAAGAATGTTTGCAAAACATCCAAGAGTGAATACCCATAGTTTGTTAGTTACTCTTTCAAGTAAAAACAAACAAACAAACAAACAGCTGGGCTTCTGGGTGGTTCAGTCGCCTGAGGCGAAGTCCCCAGGATACTGGGATTGAGGCCCACGTTGGGCTCCACACTGAACACGGACCCTGCTTAACATTCTCTCTCTTTCCCACTCTGCCTCTCTCTCCCTCTCTCCCTAATAAATAAACAAACAAACAAATAAATAAAAATTTAAAAAGCCACTACTTCAGGGGCATCTGGGTGGCCCAGTCAGTTAAGCATTTGACTTCAGCTCAGGTCATGACCTTGCTGTTCCTGGTTTCCAGCCATGCATACGGCTCCATACTGACAGCTCAGAGCCTGGAGCCTATTTCAGAATCTGTGTCTCCCTCTCTTGCTGCCCCTCTCCCCCTCAAGCTCTGTCTCTCTCTCAATAATAAATAAACATTAAAAAGCAAAAAATAATAAAAAGCAGCTCATTTAGCTCATAGCCCTCAAGCTCTGTCTCTCTCAAAAGTAAACATTAAAAAAATAAAAAATAATAAAAAGCAGCCAGTTTAACTTACAGCCTAATTACACAAGTGTTTCAAGTCAAGACTAACACTGTGCTTTGGTATGCCACAGAAGAATTTTCTGTGTGCCTTCCATTTTGCCACACAGAATATTAAAAGGACAGAGTCAAGAGTTTAAATTTAATAAAATGAAAAATCTTTCTGCTTTATCAAAGACATTCTTTTTTTTTAATGTTTTTAAATTTATTTTTGAGAGAGAGACAGCGTGAACAGGGAAGGGTCAGAGAGAGAGGGAGACACAGAATCTGAAGCAGGCTCCACGCTCTGAGCTGTCAGCACAGAGCCCTACACGGGGGCTCGAACCCATAAACCGGTGAGATCATGACCTGAGAGGAAGCTGGACCCTCAACTGACAGAGCTACCCAGGCGCCCCCATCAAAGGCATTCTTAAGTGAAAGCGACATTTGTGGCAGCAAACACTACAGCTACTAGCAGGTTTGGTTCCACCGCCCTGATCCATCCTCAGTGCTAGCCGTTTTACTCACCATCGCTTTTGTGCTGTGAGTGCAAGTGTCAACACAGTAAAAAAAATCAGTTAATATAATAATATTAATACAATCTTTGAATTAACCTAATAATAGCTTTGGCCTTACAGAACTCCCTGAAAGGTCTCATGAACCCCCAAGGGGTCTAGGCTTGAACTAGGAGTTCTCTTAAATAGCCTTTAATTATATTCTTAATTTTATAATCATTTTGGGCTTCCCGCCCATTGAATAATAATAAAATTCATAGTTTAAAAGTAATTTCAGATATAAGTAATCAAATCTTTGCCAAACATTTTAATATGGTATACTACCTAATCCTCACAAAGCATCTGTAAGTCAACTATAATTCCTTCCTTTTTTAAACTTGAAAAAAAAACACTAAAGCTGAGTGAGGCCAACGTATTTACTCCATATCAAATAATCGTCAGAGTCTAGAACTAAATACAAGTCTGTCTGACTAAATAACGCATATTCTATCTAATACGTCATATCACCCAAGTCTGAAGATACATATATACATTTTGAGAAGATAAGCATATTGATTTATGCAAATCTTGATGTTCTGTTCAGAACAGAAATATTTTTATGAACTTTCATAAAAATATCCCTCACAGAGTTCTTATAGAACTTGCCACATAGATTTGGAATGTCATAAATTGTCTGCATTAATGATAAGCCACTTTAAGATCTTTTAGGCTCAGTTTCTTCCCAATGGCAATTTTAAAGCACTATTTCCAACTCTGGTTTATTCAAGCTCCCCACCAACCCTGTGAGATTCATGGGCTAGATAGGGTGCCCTGTCCATGTTGAGGAAGGAACTGACCCTCAGAAAACTTCAAAGAACTTCTCTGTCTTTCCCTTTTCACCTGCTTTTCCATCAATATCATACAATTAAGACCAAGTATCTCACATAAGAAAAACAAACAAAAGTACAACCTCCACACAAATGCTTTTCTTATAACTCTCTGTCCTTTCCCTCAAGTCCAAACTACTAGGTAAATAAGCTTGTGTTCTCTGTCCCCAGGATCCCACCTTCTCTACCTGCTCTGATCTGGATCCTTCACATCCATTGACCATAAACTACAATTACTTAGGTCACCATCATGGAGACATTGGAAAAGAGTAGCAGTTGCTTCTCAGGCTGGCTGTCTTGATCGTTCTGCCACACTCTGCACTCGTCCACAGTCCCCTCCTCCCTCAGCTTCATCAACCCAGCAGCGCCTAGTTTTCTCCCCCCTCTCTGGTCTCCATCTCTTTCTTCTGCACGCTTCTCTTCTTCCATCTACCCCTGTGTGAATGGTGTTCTGCCATGTTCCATCTAAAGTCTCTTCTTGGCTGTCTTCTCCCTGGCTTCAAGAAATAACTGAATGCTGATGATTCCTGATGGATCCTCCAGCGTGGGTCTTCTTTCTTAGGAACAGAGAGAAGACCCACCCCTTCCAGTGGACTTCAGAGTGTTGCACTCAGATATCCCACAATCGCCCCCAACCTAACGAGTTTAAAATAGAACACTTTGCATTCTTCCCCAACTGCCCGTCTCTATATGTTGTTCCTCTTAGCAAATAGCACCTTCACCTGTCTTTTTGCCCCAGCCAGAAACCTCCAAGTCAGTCTAAACTACTGGTATTCTCTATTACCCTCCAACTCCAATCAACCACTAGGTCCTGTCTGTTCTGTTTCCCAAATATCTCTAGAGCCTTCCCTGCCTCCCAATAGGCACTTTCATTGCCTTAGTTCAGAACTAAATTCTTCTGGAAATAACCTCACTGCCATCTCTCTCCTATTTGTCTTCCACAACAATAGGAGACAGAAATGTTTAAAACTTTTATCTGATGATAGTTAGAAACCTTAAAAATCTGTCCTTTCTTATAGCCTTACTTGTTTCCCAGCCATGCAGCACCTTCGGGAGAATTTTGGCTCTTTGGGCCCACAGACCCTGGGGTAGTCTGGCCATGCTTACTTCCAGCTGCAATCCAGCCACACCTAATTTCTCCCAACTCCCAGGACACACCATGTACTTCGACATTTTCTTAACCTCTACACTTGCTTTTCTATGGTTGTGGAATACCCTTCCTTCCCCAACCTTATCTGCCTGGCATTCTTTCCTCATCCTTCAGAACTCTACACTAAAATCTCTCTCAAGAGTACCATCTAGAAGCTCCTGGGTGGCTCAGTCTGTTAAGCGTCCGCTAAGGTCATGATCTCACCGTTTATGGGTTTGAGCCCCGTTTCGGGTGTCTGTGCTGGAGCCTGTCTTCAGATTCTGTGTCTCCCTCTCTCTCTGACCCTTCCCTGCTCATGCTCTCTCAGTCTCTCATAAATAAATAAATAAATAAACAAACAAACAAATAAATAAATAAAGAGTACCATCTAAAGGAGAATTAGCTGTTTCTTTTCCAGTGCTCCTACAGGAACAGGTACGTACCTATATTATAGTGATAATTCCATTTCCATTTATGCCTCAGTCTCCCCACCAGGCTGTGAGTTCCTCAAAGTCCGCAAGCACTATGACTTCCCTTAAAACCACAGCACCAATATATACATATATATACAGTAGGCACTTAATAAACAAAATTCATTTGTTAATGAATGCCCAACGACCTGTTCGGGGTCATAACAGTTAAGTGCTGGAGTCACTTCTCTTTTGAACAGACACCAGGAGATCCCTTTTACCTACCTCATTGTCTCATATGCCAAAAAAAAAAAAAAAAAAACCCAAAACAAAAAAAACATCCTGGCACAGTGATGTCAACATCCCTTTTAGCCATTTAAACGTTCTATGGCTTTAACAAAACTACTTTGTGGAGTATAAATGGTTCCATAAATCTATCTATGGCAGTATTCTCACCTAGGAGCCACAAAACTTCGGCAGCCTCATTGGACTGCCTCCTGTGACCAGGTATTTAACAAAAAGACCACAGTTGTTAATATGACCTCGGTAAGGCTGACTTGCACTTTATTTACCTTCATTTCTCTGTGGCAATAAGAGGGCAAGTATTCTTCATGCTTCCAGTACTGACACTGTATCTTAATAAACTGTGTTCTGAGAACTTAAAATTCGAGAGTCTAAAAACCAGGTTTGCTGGAAACTAGGTTCTCATTTGGGAAAATGAGATCACTAAATCACTCCCTACTCCCCTCGCCCCCCGCCTTTTTTCTGTGCCCCGGCCAGGTTGCTAATTAGGTAACTTCTTATCATAATTACCTAGTCAGCCTTAATGGCTTCACACTCTCTGCTCCGTCTCTCACTGGTCCTGTAGGGCTGCTTTTCAATTGTTAAAACAGCTGCTGAGTTTCAAACCGGAGGAGGCTCGGTGTGCGCCGAGGGGGAAGCGCTCCCCGAGTGAAGACGGTGGTAGGCAGGCGGTGGGGCGAAAAGTGGGACATGAATGCACAGTTTGCACACTCTGCTCTCCGTCTACACCCTTCCGGATTTAGCTCCTTTTCCCACCCCCCGCCCCCCAATCAAAGCCAGAGTTTCCCCTTATTGTGCACCCGGGTCTTCCTGACGGCGCGATGGCCCGCGTACGCTTCTCCGTAGGTTTTGTGGCTTAGAGGGGGTCTCGGTGGGCCTCCCTCTTCTTCCCAGCTACTGGCGGGGAGGGGAGGACGGCGGAGTGCTCCCTGAGATGCCGCCCGCGAAGGTCCCCGTTTGGGGAGCGCCGGGTCGCTCTGTGTGTGTGTGTGTGTGTGTGTGTGTGTGTGTGTGTGTGTG
>NC_043700.1:97405291-97411400 GCF_006229205.1 Suricata suricatta
CGGTGCCCCGAGCGGCCGCCCGCGGAGCCCGCCGCAGGCCCGCCGGGCTGGCAGCATCCTCCCGCCGCCCAGCCCCCGGCCTTTTAAAAGGACCTCCCTCCACTTCCCCACTCTGCCCAGGGATCCCCCAGCCCCGCGCCGCTCCCCGCTCCACTTCGAAGCAACTTCGGCTGCGGCGCGCCGCCAGCCCTCGCCCGCCTTTGAAGTTTCCAGCGCCCACCGCAAAGTTGGGACACTTCGGCCGGTTTACATTTTCTGTTTTATCTGCCTCCTCCTCCGCCTCCCAGCCCCTTCGGTTCCTGAGTACTGGTGCTTAGCATCTTGGCCGGTGCCGGGGACGTGGACTGTTTCGCACACCACACCTCGGGGAGGGATTTTTTCCTCTCCCCCTCCCAGGAAAATTAAACCGATTTTTTTTAAGGTAAGTAACGAGAGGAAAGCAAACTCACGACGCCCCGACGTCTTAGCCCGCCACCCCAAGCCCTGGTACAAGGAGTGTTAACACCCGTGGGCTCCTTTGGTACTGGGGCGGGGGGGGTGGAGGCGCGTGTCCCCTAACTCAGAGGGGCCCAGCGAGGCTCTCCGTCGCCGCTGGACGAGGGCGCCAGATCCCGAGGAGCTGAGGGTTTAAGGGGTGTGGAGCAGGTCTCCCTCGGTTTTCCACTCTGGCTTCGTGGCTGGGCGGTCCCAGCGGTGTTAGGAGCTGGAGAGACCGTGCACAGGCAGGGGACACGGGGTTCCAGGTGCCCAGGGTGCGTTGGAGAAGGGGAGCCACAGAGCCTTTATCCCCGACTTGGCCTGGACACTTACTTTGCCCGCCTGCCGGGGGGACTGCTGCCTCCCCCTCCGGTTCACCTCGTCTAGCCTTGGCTGGAGAAAGTCTCCGAGACTGGGGTGTTGCGGGCGCCTTAGCGTGGGGCGAAACGCGAGGAGTCTGCACTGCGCACCCGGCTAGCGCTCTGGGCGAGCAGGCGCGGGTCCTGGCGGGCGGACCCCAGACGCAGCCAGGGGCTCGGGGATCGCGAGCCGCTTCGGCCAGCCGGATCTCTCCGCTTTGGCACCTCGTTCATGCTCTGCCTTGTAGGTGAGCATCTTTAGAGAAACTTCCTCGAGCTGAGCAGGGAGCCCTGGGACCTGATTGATCCTGCTTCCGCCGGGGTACCAGAGCAGCCACGCAGGGGACGCTCCTTCGCGCCCCAGACCGAGCGATAGGGCGTGCGTAGTGCCCTAGCCCTGTCTGTGCACCAGTGGGTGCTCGCTCTCATCCGCCCTTCCTTCAGTGCTGAGCTGAGAGTTGGGGAGGTCCCGACACTCAGGAATGCGGACGAGTGGCTCCAGGTCCCGGCTGTTCTCCTGGGACACTTGGCAAACTGCAAAATTTAGGATGTGGTTTCGTTTCATTTTGCGCCCTTACTGCACCCGCCCCCCGTGTCCCCGACGGAGGCCGGAGAATTCCCGCGGCCTTCCGCACCGGGTCCCCGCGGGCTAGGGAGGCCCTCGGAGTTTGCGGCGGGCACCTCTGCAAAGGGCGCTGAGCTGACCTTCGGGCGGGTGGCGGTTCCCTTCCCGGCCCCCTTCGGGGCGCTGTCCATCTCCTGCTCTGGGTACAAGTAGCTCTGGTGAAACCAAGACCTTGAGCGAGAAAAGAACCTGGGAAAATGTCTCTGGTTTGATTTTTTTTTTTAACGTAGTTCCTTTTAGCAACTTAGTTGGACTGGTAAATTTGTCTACTTTGCATCATTCGATCTTACTATATGAAAGAAGAATTTATTTTTTCATTTAGTCCTTGACCGCTCCAATCACACTATCCTCTTCCCCCCACTCCCTCACCCACCCCTTATTTCGCCTCGCTTTCTGAACCCTTTTTCTTTTCTGAAGGAGGGAATCTCCCCACCTCCTCCTCTTTTCCTCCCACCCGGTCCCTGAACGCTTGTGAGAACCAGGGAGTCGTCAATGGAAATAAATAGGACCCCGCTCCATTCTCCGCCCCCTTCAAACAAGTAAAATCCTCCCTGGGCTCACAGAAGTAGAGATAAAACATCCCTCCAGAGGGAGCGGTTTTGAGGATTTGATGGGATTGAACGGTTTTATTATTCTAAAAGATGTGATGGATGGACGCGAGAGCAAATATACACACCAAGAGTTATCGGTAGTTATTACTATTAATTATTGTTTAGTAAGAGTGATAATAAGGCCGTACCCTAGCTGAAGACAGTGTTTATATTTGGTTTTGATTTTGTGTCAGTCTCTTATTACAGTGGTTTCAGAAACTGAGTACACCAAAAGGATATTAATTTCTCACACTCATTCTGCCTATGGAATTAATTAAATGTCAAAAAGATACTGTCATTTTATCAAAGTCTTAACCCATGAACTTTTAGAAGGTTGCAGTCTTATGAAATGCCCTCCTTTGCCTCAGTCTGTCTCCTTAAAGTTAAAAAACATGGCAACATAATTAATTATAGTCCCAATTCCCATCTTCAATCTAAACCTATATGCAGGATTACATTAAAATATCCCATGTGTATCCTTTAAAAGTGATTCTGATGAGTTCGAATTCTTCGGGAGGGGAGTCAGCTGGGAATGAGGGGTCCAGAAGTTAGAAAAATCAGTGACTATTTCAGATTTCACTAAAAATCCTTCAATTCTTCCTTTAAAGAAAGAAATTACAAGTGTTTTCTCTGCATACTTCTTAACTTCAGTGAATATCCTTAATCTTTACCACACACTACAAACATAACAGCTTGCAGCTTTGTCTGTATTGTTTTCATCTTTATATCAGGACGTTTGATTCATTAAATCTGTTTGTGGAAGTCACAGGCTACACGTGGCAGTAACACTCCGTTTTAATTAGTAACTATCATTAAAAAAGAAGCTAGAACTCTGTAATGGGCCTAAATTGCTAGGAATTATGTGTGGTATAAGTTACGCATTTATTTCAGCAGAAATGAAACCATGAATATAAAACATCTTTTAATCACTTGCAGACACAGCTTTTATCTCCTAAAATGTAACAAAATATATAATTGAAAAATATCCTTCTAGGAATGAGGGAAGCCCTCACCCTCCATTTATTTGTCCTGGGTCTCTTGAACATCCGTGTGGTAACATAGGAATGGTAAAAAGGAGTGATGTCTTAACCTTGGCAATACCGTGCTGAGGGAATGCTTACATTCAGCATAGCCACAGTGGGTCAGTCTTCAGATAACTTAAGGTAGCAACTTTTTCAACTGGCTTCACAAACCTGATGATTCAGATTTTAGTTTACTCCCTGGATTTATTGACCAGAGTCTTCGTGTATGATAGGGGACAATTTGTGTTGTACAACTAGTTATTTGGAATGAAGAAGGGAAAGAGTAGAAATAACACGTATCTCTCCCTTGTTATCTTCCTATGTTCGTTTCTGTAGTATTTCCATTCAGTCTATCAAGAGGTCAGAATTTTTATTTTGGAACTGATTGTGTGTTGTTGTCACTGTTAGGACAGAACTTATTTTTCATTTTGCAGTAATGAATGAGTTGATATTGGATTTGTGACGACTATGCCTGAGTTAACAGGTAGCAAAGAATAGTAAGAATTCTGTATAATGAACACGGATTAAAATTATTTTAATCTTTCTTCCTTAGTTACTCCAGTGACAAAGTGGTTGAGTCTAGTGACCAAACAATGTTCTCACACTTTTTTGCTCCCTCTCTTCTTGTCAGGTCTAGCTTTGGGGAGCCCTGCACCCATAGTTCCCTCCAAATAATAAATGGACCTTGCCAGGGTCAGTTGCCATCAGCTTAGTCATCAAGAAGAAAACATATCCCATAGTCATCTATACTGGGTCAAGGGCAAGTGTCATCTACAAAACTAATTCTGATTATTCACTTGACCTTGAAACAATGTCCGGAACCTCTAAATGTTTATTTTGGAACAATTATTCTGAAGAATATAATTTTTTCTTTTCTAGTTGGCTCAGTCATTCATAGAAGCAACAACTAAACGAGTTATAGTTGAGTAGTAAATAGTAAATGGCACCAAATCTTTGTTTTCAAACTGATTTCAAAAAATTAAAGTCCTCCAATATTTAAATATTCCATGTAAAAATGCCTTGCAATTTAAACCCCGACGTTAGGATAAATTTTGCCTTATTTTCCCATTATATTATGGTGCAAATTGACACCTATGACACACGTAATCATGCTTCCACATGTTAATTTTCACCTAGGAAGAAAAGTAAATACTGTGCTATTGTTGTTAAAAAAGAGAGAGAGAGAGAGAGAGAGAGAGAGAGAGAGAGAGAGAGAATCAAACAGTACAACAATAGAAGAACAAAACTAATACTTAATTGCATCACATAGTGGTATGCTGACCCTAAATTCAGTTGTATTCCTGAGGGAAAAAAAACCCAGCATTTTATGATGAATCTGTGTTAGGATGTCTGTATAGATCTCTTTGGACTTCTGAGATGGCACCTGACATTTGGTTTCTGTAGTCCACCAGCGCCCAAACCAGTGACAAAAGTATGTGTGTTCTCAGCTGCTTAATTCCTGGACACATTCCGTAAACCCGGAGAGGCTATATTCACACCTTCCCCTTTCTTTTGATATTTTACTACAACTGTAAGCCAACTAATCTGTGCATTTTAGTATTTTGAAGTATTTGGAAATTATAAACTAAATAATATTAACTAACACAAATAAAAGAAGTATTGATTGTTTTGCATTTTAATAATTAAGGGTAAAGTATTTGATCGAAATGGAAGAAAACCAAACCAGCAATATGTTTCTGCAGATCTTTCCCTTTGGGACAAAGAGACAGACTTGACCACAGAACAGCTGGATATTGGGTCCTGTTACAATGTCAATTTTTTAAAGAAGTCACTAAGCCAAATTTGATTTAAACTTTAAAGTCCACAGACCTCAAGTCTTTAAATATAGAAACATCCAAGATTACATGTCATTATTCCTTCAGCAATTATCCATGTCTTTTGGAAATTGACTTATTTTAGTAAGTTGGTGAATACAATGGGGTTTTGATTTGTTAATTTTTCCTGTATCAAATTTGAAAAGGACATATATTTAATATGTTATATATTTCTCTGAAATATTTATTTTTAGTTTCACTTGTTGAAAACTCTGAAACAAATCTTTAAAAAAGAAAAATATGACAGAATGCATATAGCTAACTTTTGCAATGGCTCTTTTAATTGTTCTTTTGAAAGAATTTGCTGCCTTCTATAGTTATTGGGAAAAAAAAACTTTTTTAGAAACAGCAGGTATTGAGGGCACCAGGGTGGCTGAGTCAGTTAAGCATCCGGCTTCAACTCAGGTTGTGATCTCACAGATGGTGAATTTGAGCCCTGTGTCAGGCTCTGTTGCGGAGCCTGAAGCCTGCTTTGAGTTTTGTGTCTCCCTTTCTCTCTCACTCTCTCTGTCCCTCCTTGCCCCCTGCTCACACTCTGTCTTTCTCTCTCTCAAAAGTAAATAAACATTTTTTAAAAAAAGAAACAAACAAAAAATCCCAACAGGTTATATAAAGTTTGGAAAGAACTCAGTAGAAACATGATGACGCAAATGCAGGGAACTCTTAGAGTGGACATTTTACATATAATAACCCAATAACAAAAATCGAGTTAGCAACATGCACTCATGTCCTTTTTCTAATTGGAATTCTTACAGTCAGTATCCCAAATAGTGGTTCTTGCCTGTGGTCTACAGTGACCATACAAGTTTTCGTCGTCTCTCTAACATGAAAGTGAGGCAAACACTCTCGTATTCCAGCTGTGTGCTCAGAGGACATATACTCTACAACCTGAAGACATAGTCAAAATATATGGACTCTATTCAAACGGGCATTTTATCTGTAACTAAAAATCATCATAACCACATCTTGTTCTGAGGCAATTTCCTTGATGAGACTGAAATTTATCTTTTTCTTTTTCTTAATGTTTATTTATTTGTTATTTTTGAGAGAGAGCGTGAGCACACAAACAAGGGAGGAGCAGAGAGAGAGAAAGAGAGGAAGACACAGAATTTGAAGCAGGCTCCAGGCTCAGGGCCAGAGGCAGGGCTCAAACCCAAGAACCATGAGATCATGACCTGAGCTGAAGTAGGACTCTTAACCG
>NC_043700.1:97411500-97425943 GCF_006229205.1 Suricata suricatta
TCCACCTCTATACTACAATATGCTTGAGGTCCATGCAAAAAAGTAGCTACCTTTTATGTAGGAAATGGATGATTAAGTCTTTGGTGTTGTAAAAGCAACTTCATTTAAACATAACCACCCCCACCACCAAAAAAAAGAAGAGAAAAAAGAAAAAAAAAAAAGTAAAGCAAATAATAAGGGAAAAGCCCAAGACACACTTTTAAAATAAAGTAGGGACTCTTGGTTTCTTAATCAAAATGGATGGAAATGTCTAAAATATTTAAATTGAAATTATTTGCCAAATTAATTTTCTAGGACATAATTTGCATGGGAATTTTTTTTTACAGTTTAATGATTAAGAAATATTGTTAATTTAGTCTAAATTCATAAGATCTTAATTATAGGCAGTTTATGTGCTAAATGTCCGTTTGCTGGTTTTGGTAATTAACTTCCTAGAGAAGTTTTTCAAGGAAAATGATAACTATTTTCTACATTTAAATCAGTATGTGTTGAGGTATAACATTGAAAAATTAGTAATCTGAAGAATCCCTTTTTAAAATAGTGGTAATTCATAATAATAATTCACCTCTAGACTCATTCCATTATTCCACTAATAATACGGCATTTTTGAGAGATAAGATTTGAAGTTAGGTCTGTTTTAAGATTTTTTTAAATAAATTATTCCCTCCCCCAAATTGGATGAAATTATATATATCAGTGGAATGAGAGTTACTGTAGACACATATGATAGGATATTCCAAATATTCTAAACATTTAAACCCCTTTAAAACATAATGTGGAATAAGGAAGTTCAAACAGTGAAGCTATTTATAGGCACATGCATAACACTTCAGCCAGCAAGGTCAATCTGTAATTGAAAAAACCCTCTGTATTTAAAGTTCTGTTCACACTTACAAAGCAGTGACAACAAAGAGGCAGTTTTGAAACATCTTTTCCTCTTGGCAGGGTCTATCTTGTCTAACGACCAATGAACATTGTTGACCCCCAACACTCACCAACTGCAACCTTTTCTTGATGCTTAAAAAAAAATTTTTTTTTAAAGAGGGAAAACCACACCTAACTGTATATCTTACTTTTGGAGGAGGGGAGCGATGAAATAATTATGGTCAGTGTTTGTGGTTTGTCATCTCTGTGTTATAGACTTATGAGCTTGTGTTATTTCACCATAATTTACTATAAACTCTTCATTAAGAGTGACCTTGGGGTCTGCCCGCACTATCTGCCTTTTGAGTGCCCTGTTCTTTAATCATCTCTTAATCCAGAAATAATAATGCAGAACATCCCAGGAACTGAGCCTGATCCTCGGCTCTCTAATCTCGACACGTGCATCTGAAATCCCTTGCTAGATCTAGTGCCTAGGAAGCCTGAGAATACTCACCTTTGAATCCGCTTAAGCCTTCTTTGTTTATTAAACAATATTGATGCCCTCAGATATCCTCTCTCAAGGCTAACAAAAAGAATATTAAGAATTTCCACCTGTTTATGTGATTTTTTTTTAAACCAACATCTTGGCCTTTCCTCTGTGTTTCTAGTCAGTCTTTAAATAGGAACCTAATCTGTTACCTGATAGATTAAGTAAATTCAGATAGAATAAACTGATGTTGAAACTCTTTCTGATACCTGTTTGAAAAGCAAGTCAAAACATGTATCTTTTGTTGTTGAATAAAATTTTGCAACCAGTTTGAGAACCTGTTTTATACTATTTATAGATAAATTGGACCTTTTTACATTGTAAAAAGAAAAACAAGCATTCACACCCACTATTTTAAACCTATTAACAACCCTGGGAATAAATGTTTTCCATTTCGTGGATGAGGAAACTCAAAAAGATTAAGAGACTTGCTCAAACTACAAAAGCCAATAATGGTTTGGTCAGAACTCCTTCAACTCAGATCTTCTTACTCAAAGCACAGTGATCATTTTCTGTTTTACTTTGGCAGCCTTTTAACTGTCCCCAGACTTGGAGACATGAGACCTGAGAGTGAGATACAGAGAGAAAAGGGAGGTGATGCATTAACTATCCTCTTTTGAAGGTTCTCTCAACTGTGAGATTATCACGAAGCAGTGTCCTTGGAGAATATTATCTCATCTCTCCAAAGACAGGGTTCTATGTTTATAGTTTGCTTTTGACCTTGGATTTTATAAGAGGGATTGCCAAAGAAATCCATATTCTAAAACTGTTACTTGAACTTAATTTCTTTTTATAAGTCCACAACAACTACATACTTGCGTGTCCCCTGCTTTTTTTTTTTTTAACCTGGAAATAAGAATAACTTAGGATTTAATCATCTTAACTAAGGTTCCTGCTACATCTGTCTCACTCTTCTATCTTTGAGGTATATTATCTTGATTACAGTATGTTTAAATTACTACTTTGATTTTGGGGTGCCTGGGTGGCTTAGCTGATTAAGTGTCCAACTTTGGCTCAGGTTATGATCTCATGGTTCATGGGTTCCAGCCCTGCGTCGGGCTCTATGCTGACAGCTCAGAGCCTGGAGCTTGCTTTGATTTCTGTCTCCCTCTCTCTCTGCCTCTTCCCCACTTGTGCTTGCTCTCTCTCTCTCTTAAAAATAAATAAATATTTTAAAAAATAAATTACTACTTTGATTTTGTCCTGTGCTTTGGCACTGGAGGCCACCTCAAAATGTCTTTGATAACAGACAAGACAGGTTTTAATGCTGTCATATTAAAATAACTGCAGTGGGGAGGAAAGAAGCAAAGCTTTAGGACCATCAGGTATTTGGGAAAATATGGGATGAGGTCTGTGGAATCAAATGTCAATTCTTAGTCTATGGTATTTACTATTTGATGGTAATAATTATTTCTTCATGGTAGCATCTTATTTCTTAGTACTGTATTGGCTAATTCCATTAGGTATATGAACAAATTATAATCTTTCCACAATCTCCTAAAAATTTCCACCAGTTAGTTATTGGGCTTTAAGTAAACATAGACATATTCCCCAGAGAAAATAAACCTGCATGTCTTCTTGTTTTTTAATGTAAAGAAGGTAAAGAAAAGAGAAAGCTGTGAAATTGGGTGGATGTAATCGTAGTTCTCAAAGTAGAAGGAAGACAGGATGTGTATAATCTCCATGTCATCCATGCTAAATAGATGTTTAAAACATTAACATTTGGTAATGAGTGAAAATTAGAAATCAGAAGGTTCAAACAATGAGGGCACATGGCTATGGCTCAGGCGGTAGAATGTGCGACTCTTGATTTCGAGGTTGTAAGTTCAGACCCAATATTGGGCATAGAGATTACTTAAAAATAAAATATTTAAAAAAATTTTCAAGCAATAAAAATACTGGAGAAGAAAATCATAGTGCCAGCATTACCAGATAACCAGTCATGGGATTGGAAGAGACAGACCTATTCAAAGTGCAGTCCATGAACCATCAGCATCGCATTTCTGGAGGCTTGTTAGAAAGGACGAGTGACAGGCAGACTTTTTGAATTAGAATCTGCATCTTCACAGGAAATCTGAGTGATGTGATTGCATATTAAGTTTTGAGAAGCACTGATCTATAGCATTCCTATTATCTGATCAGAAAGTATCTCAACCAGACTATATTTTACATGAAAAGAGGTTCTTTGAGTAATGCACCCTGTTATTCTTACATGTCCTGGTAAGAACAGAAAAACTGCTTCCTTATCCTAGGCCTCTGGACCACCCAGCACATCCCACCTATCTATGGCAGCCTGCCAACAGGTTTCCATGAGGCCCACCTCAAAAGATTAAAGATATACTTCCCAAGTCTAAGTTTTATACAATAACCAATTTTATACCCATAAAATTGTCAAAGGCATCCATAACTTATTTCCTATTTAGCTTATTTTATCTCTTCTGAAACAAATCTCGTAAATCAGCAATAATGGTCCATTTTATTACTTTTAGTTTTATTTGTTACACATGCACAACATGTCATGAACATGTGCTTGGTGTTGTTCTGTGATCACCATTATAACTGTCATAAAGATAGCATTTTCTTTCTGCAGGACCTGGGCAGGTCAAGAATGTGTACAAATAGAAAATAAAATGGTCTGTGGTAGAAGTATGCACATAGAAAAGCACACAACTAAATTCCCTGTGGTTGTAGATGCTTGAGTCACGAAGAATGAGTAGGAGCCTGCCGCCCAGAGAAGCAGCAAAGGCATCCTAGCAGAGGAGGCCGCTGAGTCCTGAAGTACACGCTGGGAAAAGCAAGCCAAGTGTGGACAATTGTAGGAAATAAAAGCCTGGTTGAGTGAGCAGTGAGGTAAAGACCTCATATGCACGGACTTCATCCTCCAGTTGAGGGGGAGCTATCTGACTTATCTTTGCTATCAGAAGAGTAAAGCATTCTTGTTTATAAAGATAACAGTGTCAGTTCTGTGCAAAATGACCAAGGAGAGATGTGGGAAATGGGTGTGAGAAGCAGTAAGTGGATAACTGGAGGCATTGGCAGTTTGGGTAGAGAGGAAAGAACAAATTTGAGAGAACATGCAGCAGGTGGGTTGGCAGGATTTGTTGGTGAAGAGGGGAGGGAGGTAGAAAGAAGTGGATAACGTTGAGGTTCCTAGTTTGGTACGTGGCTGTGCCACTGGGGTAATACTAGCGTGTACTTGTTTTCATGCAGCGTCTCAGGTAACCCTTTAGCAGCCTGGCCAGGAACACTATTCCATTTCAGCCAACATAGAAACCAAGGCAAATCAAGAAATTGTGGTGACTTAATCTGCCCATGGACTCAGTGGTACAGAAGTGCCCTGGCAGAGGAAGGAATAGAGCCCAGTTTCAAATTCCAGCCTAAGTCTGGCTTGGTGAGGCCAGTGCTGAGCCACTTACCACCTTTGAGGGTTAGATGCTGGGCATCAGAAGGAAAATGGACCTGGAACTAAGAATCGGGCTTGAGGCCTCGGCAAACACCATCGCCAACTTCCTTGCATAGTTCAGAATCTGATGGGAGAGATTTCAGATTACCTTCTTCTTTGCAATAAACTCCCTGAAATCATTATAATTAAGCAAATATTTATTTAGTGCCTACTTTGCATAAGAACTAAAAAAGTCTATATAGGAGATATACAGATGTGTAAAACAACATTTTCCAGGGGACAGGTACTTGAGTAAACTTGTGTTCCTTCATGGAGAGCTTTTTTTTAAGGACAGGAAAAAATATTAAAATAGCTATAATTCAAGCAAGCTAAGAAAGTGCCATAAGAATCAAAGTCTCTGGTTTCACTGGAGGACCTTGATTCTGCCTTATCCTCCTCTGATGTCTCCAGGGAACATGCAATAGACACTTAATAAACACTAGTTCACTCACTGACAGTGTACAGGGAGCGCTCAAATAACACACCATCTAGGTAAACACTATGCCTCTACAATCCTATTACAAATCTTCCTGCAGATTTTATAGCCCTTCATTTTCTTTTTTCTTTCTTTCTTGTGTGTGTGTGTGTGTGTGTGTGTGTGTGTGTGTGTGTGTGTGTGTGTTTGGTGTCTCAGTCCAGAAAGTCAGAAAGCATCCTTCCTCTGTCAGAAAACCTACTTTTTAAACAGCTCTGTTCAGTTTAATGGCTTTGTCAGATAAGGCTTTATTTTACTGAGTCCCAATCTCCTTCCCTATAGTGCCATGCCAGCAGCTGAGACTAGCTGGACCGGCCAGAGTGCTTCTAATCCCTCTCTCATCTGATAACAGACCTTAAAACATCTGGTGTCACCGCCCATCCCAGCTAGCCTGGATTTAACACCGCCAGGCCTTCCTGGACTGACGTGATTGACTGTGGCCACCTCAGTGAGTCAGTGCTGTCTTCTGGTTCCTGAGGATTGTGATTGGATCACTCTTAGTGGCTGAGGGTGACAGTTAAGGCACAGATGAGGCAGATTCCTGGAAAAAGGTAGACCAGATAGGTCCTTACCCTCAGTCTCCATGGCTTACTACTTCAAGCCCCTGCTGAAATGCCACTTCCTCCGAGAGGCCATCAATGACCACTCAGCCTAGAAGGGCTCCTTTCCCCCAACCTTCTCCTTGTGCTCCCATCCAACATCTTTGCCTGTTTCGCTATCTTCCCAAGGCTACTGCTGTCGGGAACAGTTATATGTAGTTGTTGACCTGTTCGTCATCTCCCTTACCTACCGAAGTGCAAGCCTTGTGAACACAAGAACATGACACATCTTGTTCACTGCTGTGTTCCCAGTGCCTGGCACAGAGTAAGTGCCCAGGAAACACTTGTTGAATCAGCCAATGAACTCTGCAATTCCATCATGCTTGCTCCTTTAGTAAAAGTTCCTGTTGTCACTGCCTTGTTGATGAGTATTGCTTTTTATTACATCACTAAAATCTGGGTTATAAAGATTTCTTTGATCAAAACTTTATGGAAGATTCAGCCCATGTGTTGAGCAGACATAGCTGGCAGAATTACCAAAGCAATTTTTGAAACCAGGTTTGTCATAAGAACGCAAATATCTTTGAACTTCAATAATTTAAGTACCTGGTTGTGTTAGTATGGTTAAGTCAAAGTAAAAAGGTCTTTAAAATTTTGAAGCTCCTTCGAGAAAGTAATATGTATTATCTGAGATAGATGGAAAATATGAAAAAAAGTAAGGTTGTTGCTGACGGATGAGTGAAGAGATTATTTTTAGAATCTTTTGTTCCTTCTACGGTATTTTGTTTTATCCTTGCTATCACTAACACGCAAAGTTCAGTAAAGATCTACGTTCAGAAGATCTAGTGATTATTCAGTTTGGTCCACCAGTCAGTCGGTATTTAGTCAACCCTTGCTGTACATATTATAAAATATCTGACAATATTGCTGGCTTTTCATCTTTAGAGTATTTTGCACTTTTTGGTGTCTGCCCTAATGACCCTGCCAGCGGCCTCTAACCTGCTTTTCCCTGCCTGTCACTGAGCTTACCACCTGCCTTATCCTTACCTGTGCCTGTGCCCTTCCCTTCATTCTCATAGCAAGCCTGTTGCCTTAGGATTCCTCTGTGGATGGTGGCACTCCACAGAAAAGTGCCCAGTAGCATCCGTTAGGTGACGTTTGGCAGATGTGGGCTCATAGGAAGGCGTGTAAGTTGTATTTAGCCAATCCACTTCAACACAGCTTATGAAGAGGTCTGGTCACATGGCAAATTGCAAGGTTTTCTTGTCAAATTTTCTTCATAACTTTTTTAAAAATTTTTTAATGTTTAGTTATTTTTAAGAACAGAGCACAAGCAGAGGAAGGGCAGACAGAGGGGGAGACACAGAATCCAAAGCAGGCTCTAAGCTCTGAGATGTCAGTACAGAGCCTGACGTGAGGTTCAAACCCACGAACTGGGAGATGGTGACCCGAGCTGAAGTCTGACGCTAAACCAACTGAGTCACCCAGGCACCCCTCTTCATAACTTCTGTATCTGTCTCTCTTAGCTTCCTGCTCACTGAGAGCTCACTGCTCTCTTACCAGAACTTTTTTTAAGTTTATTTATTTGGAGAGAGAGAGAGTAGGGAAGGAGGGAAGGGGGAGAGGGAGAGAGAGAGAGGGAGAGAGAGAGAGAGAGAGAGAGAGAGAGAGAGAGAGAGAGAGAGAGAGAGAGAGAGAGAGAGAATTCCAAGCAGGCTCCACACTGTCAGCCTAAAGCCCCTTGCAGGGGTCAAACTCACACACTACAAGATCAAGACCTGAGCCAAAGTCAGACACTTAACCGCAGTCATAATTTGCATCTTTGTAAAACTAGGTTTCTGTCTTCTGTTGCCAGCTTTCTTGTGAGCTCTGTCACACTCGCCTAGACTGGCAAGGGATCACAAATGTGGGGCATGGAGGAGCACATCTGGGCCAGCAAGCCATCAACATGGATAGTCCTCCTGCCTGTGGTGGGAGTGTCCTGACTCAGTCTGTGATTTTCCCACTGAACCATGCTTCCTACCCTTGGGAGTGTAGGAGAGGGCAACTCTGTATGGAGGAGTTTTGCAAATAGTGTTCTTTGAGAAAGTAGCCTGTCCTGAGGAAATACTTGTTCTTACCTCTGTAGTCTTTCTCCGTGGTCCTAGGACATGATGTAGGTTTGTATGACCCTCTTCAGAATTATTCCCACGAATTTCAGCAGTTGATAAGAAGTATAGGTGGTAAGTCATGAGATACTTATCTTTTAACTTTCCTAAGTTTTCTTTATAAAGGATATTTTGCTTTTTTCACCCTTCACAATTAGTTCCCTACTGATCTCTTTTTATCTGTGCATAAAAATATTTTCTTCCTCACTTATTTGCAGACCATAAATACCTCAAGAACAGAGGATGTCTTCTATACCTGGCACGTTGTGCAGTGTTTGGCACAAAGGAAGTGCTCAGCTGTCATTTGTTTATTATCTCTTACCGCTGCAGTTCTATGTTTGTGCCTCAGCCCAGTACCCCCCACCTCCATCTCCCTTCCCTGCATCTGGCTCCTCTCCCCCTTTTCCTACTTTCTCTCTGAGTCTTGTTCTGTCTTCACCAGCTCTTGGTGAGTTTTCGCTCCAACTATGATAGGCACTTATTATATGAGTCACCCGTTTCCTGTTGGTGTTATCTTACATTACAGGCTACTTCTATCCATAATCAATACCCACTCAACTCCATTGTAAGCAGCAAAACAGTCTGAATCTACATTAAACATCTTTGTACTTTGAGTGTAGGACTCAGTATTTGTTGACCAATGCAACTCATGGTCTTATCTTTTGGGCTGACATGTGCTGTTTCTAGATGCTACTGGCATGTTGCCATATTACATCTTAGCTAGATTTCAGCAGAGGATGGGGTATACAGTTTGTTAACTGCTTTGGGGAACATTGCACAGGAAGTCATTTTCATTTTGTTGCAGACCAACAGGAAATAAGGCTTAGTTGCCAAACTAAAGTAAGAAAAGCAACCAAGCATATTATTCCTCCCTTAGGGGCTTTCATTATTCCAGGAGTCATTAGCTGTGCCTAAGATCATGGAATTTATCCCTGCTATCTCAGTTGCACATGCAGAGGAAGTTTTGATAAGAGGAAGATGTGCAATCTTCTTTTCCAGTTTTACTTTACATTGTCTTCTATATTGCTTTCGAGTTTATCATATCTTCTAGTCACTTACCCGATTCATTTTAGGAGATCTACTCCTTCCTTTAGTAAAATGGGTCTGGCTTCCTGAATCAAAGACTAGTCTTATCTGTAGTACACATTTTTGGCCATTTCTATTGTTCAGTATTCTTATTATTGGCATTAGTGATGGTGGGAATACAGGGTTACTTACTTTAAAATCTGATCCTCTTTCAAGCTTATTCTGTAGGCATGACTGTCTTTTAAAATTAGACTGCCCTAAATCTTGGCCCCACTATGAACTACACACCATGAGGATCAGAGGGAAGGAGATGACAGAATGGAAACTGTATTCAGATCTTTGGCATGTTTTAATTTTACATTGCTTTTACATGCTAATTTAATTTCCTTCCAGAATGAAAATTGGCAATCATTTAGAGAAATGGTAGAGGAATTTGGAATCATTGCAGTTGAAACGCATGTGAAGGTCCCTAATCCATAGATTATTGACATAATGAACTCTGAAACTCTTAATAACCATTCCCCTCTGTAGGGATAGCCTGCATTTAGAGAGCTTTCGCCTGTGGGCTCTGTGCCTGACTCTGGCTCTGCCTTGTTGGGGGTGGCAGAGCCCACCTGTGCCATGTTGTCACTGTGGAACACGAGCTCACCTGACAGCTCCGTAGGGCCAACCAGGAGCCCTCACCTCCACCTGCTTCATTTCACCCTTTTCAAACATGGAAACACACCAAACCTCAATATGCTCTATTTCCCTCAAATTTTCATCCACAACAGTGGATATTTCTATATGGATGAGAATGACCAACCAATCCCAGTGAACATTTTCATTGTTTGCAAAAGAACAATTTTGGGGAAATCAGCTTTTTTATTGCTAAATTTCAGCCTTGAGGGAATGTGTATGTCATGCTGGGCATTCTGCTATTAAAGTGTGCAGACACCTCCCCTGTGCTCACAGAGCAGGCTGTGGCAGACATGGGGGAGCATTCCCCCAACAAAGGCTACATTTTTTCTTTGCAGCTAGGTTAAATGCTTTAGATTTATTATCAGATGTGGCATAGATGACTCAAACAAAAACAAATGCCCTTGAGTTTAAAAATAGAAGTTGAGAGACTAAATATTTGCACTTAAAAAGGAAAAGAAAATAACAGAAATCTCTGTGGCAGACCATTCCTTGAAATTATCCTCACTAAATTATAATCATGCACTTTCCACTCTCTGTAATTAAACATTAGATTTCATTTATTCCAGATGCATTTGCCTCAAGTAAATTCAGAATGCCCATCCTTCTTTCTGGGGGATTGTAAATTTATTTCATGTTTTTGGCTTATATGTGATTGGGTTCACTGAAGAGTTTTTAAGTGAATCTTAATGACATTATGTTTGGTTTTTTTTACATTATTTGCTTAGTGTGGCCTATTGATACAGATGAATCTAATCTTACTGAGTTTTGCAATATGCAATACCTATAAGAGCTGTATTATATATTTTACAAATATGTTCATATGTTTTTGTAAGGAACTTTCAAGCCATTGGTGGTTGGTGGTGGAGGGATGGAGGAATTTGCTTTGATCATATTATACACAGGTAGACCGACCTGTTGGCTACCATTCTGAGGAATCTATAGCTGTGAGGAAGGTGACAATGTCTTTAATATACGGGATACCTTCTATCCAGGGAGTCTTAGACAGTTCATGAAAACCTGAGACAATTTTTTATTTACCACATTTGCAAATTCCTTACATTAGTGAGCTAATATAGCCAAGCAGTAGTCTATAAATATAAAGGCAACCTTTTTAGTGGCTTGAAATATTTCCCTACTCTTAAGATTATCAATTGGGATTGTGGTCAAATACATCTAATATATATTTTAAAAGAAGTAAAAAAAAATGTAACCAGATTTATTTACTTATAATCATTGCTTACACAATTTCCAAAAATAAATTTTCATTTTCACTGAGTGACCCAGTGGATTGACTAGCCAGTCTTATGTAATTAAAGATAAATTTGGCTAAATGACACTAGTGAAGTTGCTACAGACACCATAGGGCAAGTTTTGTTGCTTTTACTATACTATGCTTTTGTGGTGATAGAGGTCATCTTAGGTGTTTAGTTAGTATCTTGGTAAATTATTTAAATTTCCTTTAATTTTTTTCTTACTTACCATTGGGACTGTTTTACAATCCTCAAATATTTCCACAGGTTTGTGGTAAAAGGGTATGCCAGGTCAGTTTGACTATTTAACTACACTAAAGGCTCTACTGAATAAACGTTTACATTAATACTGAAAATAAAATATTAGAATGAGTTGTATGTTTGCAGTTATCCATCCTACACTCTACTCCTTACCCGTTAGGGAACAACACAAATGCTTCATATCTCTTCATTGGTATTTTCTTTAAAACTGATCTTGACTTCATCCCCTGCACTTCCCAGTGTTCCCTTTCCCTCCCTCTGTGGGACTGGAGAATAGAGAGCCCCATAGAGAAGGCTGAGAGAAGTGGGGGAAGTGACCCTGGTTGTCATTTCTAAAACATCCCAAAGAAAAACACTCTCCACTCTTCCTTATCTGTAGCTTTTACCCACTTGCCAGAGAGGGGGCAGCAAATATAAAAATAAATTATATGGAGAAAGTTCTTCTTTTAGAACCACTGCTCATTTACCTTTACTCTAACATCAACTAACTGGACTCATATAATGTTTCCAAAAAGTTGGACCTTAAGTGTGTGTGTGCATGTGTGCATGTGCGTGTGTGCACACACAAATGCACACATGCCATAAAAAATAATTATATTTAAAATTATTTACTTTACAGTACCCGGACCTCCCTCAATATTTTTAAGTATAGAACACATGGTTAATCTTTGGACAATTATATTTCAAAAACAATTTCTCTTTTTAATCTAGGACATATGGGTTTTCCAAAGAACAAAACTATGCAATAATCTAGATTATCCATAATCTAAATTAAAGGCTGGGGTATATCAAATCATTAGGTCATTTTTCTTTTCTCACTTCAGTCTTGACAAGATCTGAAAGTGTGTGCCAGATATACAGATGCTTCTGATGACAGGATCAGCATCAGAGTTTTAGATTCCCATTTAGAATCAAGTATAGCATTTATATACGTAGTTCATCAGAACTTTTTAATAGAAACAAAGCCAATCTTTGCAAAAGGATAACGCCATCTAGTTTTCCTAAGCTGTGAATAATCGTGGAACTAAGTTGACTGATCTGCCTAGAAAAATAAAACTATTTGGAATCATCCTAGTAGCTTCCTACTTCTGTTGGAACTAGATCTTTGATTATAAGAAGACAGCACAGTTTATTGCTGTATAGATACATTGCCTAGATTACTACCAGATGCCTATGATAAAAAGAAATAATGCTGAAAGAGAAATTCTGAGCAGTGTTATTTAACTTAAACTCTAAATCTAGATAAGCTCTGGATACCTAGAAGTAACAAAAATAAATGAGAGGAAACATTATGCCATTAGAGGGCACTTTTGTAATCTTAGAAGAAAAGTCAGTTCCTATAGACTAGCTTACCCCAGTCTTATTCATAAGAGGAATGTATTTTTAGTTGTTTATTTAAAGTGACTAATTCCTAAGCCGAGTGTCTGCAAGAGAACATTTTATTGGTAGGGGAAAATATCTGTATAATCTTAAAACAATCCTTCAAACAATATCTAAGTAAAGCTTTAAACTTGAATTGGTGAATAGAAATAAAAAGATACACAACGTGTCTGTGTAATAGTTTTTTAATTAGCTATAGTCAATGCTTCCTTTAAAAGCAGTTTATTTAAAGTAATTAGGCTGTAACCTGATCAAATTGATCAAATCATTAACTTTCCATAATAACAGAGTAATCTTTTTCCCAACAGTAGATGAGTGTTATTAGATAACATTTTGAAAAAGATAATTCTGTAAAATATAATGATCTATGCTTTGGGATCATACTATTTTTTCTAGTTTTATTGAAAAATAATTGTCACACATCACTGTAAAATCATAAGGTGTACAGCATAATAGTTTGATTTATCTATATCTATATATATTATGAAATGATTACCACAATAGGCTTAGCTAATATCCATCTACTTATAGAGATACAATGGGGGAAAAAAAAGAAGAAAATAAAAAAGGGATCATACTAATTTGAAACACTTTCCCAAAAAGTGTCTGTCTTCCCTATAACATATAGCAATTAAAATGGTTAAAGCTGTTTCAGAAACAAAAAGTTGACCTGATAGAATTTTAGCTGAGAAATAATAATCTTTTTTTATATAAAGAAAGCAAAAGATAGAGTTGAGTCTACTTCTTGTTGGTGGTAATCTAAATAAAAACATCTACCTGAGCCAGTAGATAAGCCAGTAAAGTGAAATGTAGTGTCAAAAACTATGAATGAAGAGTCTGAGATTTTATTCTACTTGTAAGTTAACAAGCTAACCTGTCATACATAGTTTCACTGATGCTAGATGGCATCAGACTACTGGGTTGGAAACAAAAGCAGTACATCCTCTGAGCAACTCAGAGCAATAGCAGAATCCGCAGTATTATATTTTCTCCCGCTGGCCCACTGACTTCCAATTCCCACAGGATGAAAAAAGTGCTAGACACCATTAGCCCCCAAATAGGGTTTTTACTAGAGAAGAGCCCTGAGCTTGGAGAACCCATATCTCCCATGATACAGTCTCTGGATCTTCCTCTTTTCTTTTTTCTTTTTCTATTTCTTTTTTCTTCTCCTTTCTTTCCTTTCCTTTTCTTTTCGTGATCATGCCTGCTCCAGAAGCTTTATCTTCCAAAGCTTTTCATTACGCACACATCTGTTTTTTAAATATTTTATTGTCAAATTGATTTCCATACAACACCCAGTGCTCTTCCCCACAAGTGCCCTCCTCCATCACCACCACCTCTTTTCCCCCCTCCGCCTTTCCCTTTAACCCTCAGTTCATTTTCAGCATTCAATAGTCTCTCAAGTTTTGCATCCCTCTCTCTCCCCAATTCTGTTTTCCTCTTCCCCTCCTCCTGGTCCTCCATTAGGTTTCTCCTGTTTTCCTATTAGACTTATGAGTGCAGACATATGGTATCTGTCCTTCTCTGCCTGGCTTATTTCGCTTAGCATGACACCCTCCAGGTCCATCCACTTTCCTACAAACTGCCATATTTCATTCTTTCTCATTGCCATGTAGTACTCCATTGTGTATATATACCATATCTTCTTGATCCACTCATCAGGTGATGGACATTTAGGCTCTTTCCATGTTGTGGCTATTGTTGACAGTGCTGCTATGAACATTGGGGTATATGTGCCCCTATGTGTCAGCACTTCTGTATCTCTTGGATACATCCATAGCAGTATTGCTGGGTCATAGGGGAGTTCCATGGATAGTTTTTTGAGGAACCT
>NC_043700.1:97426043-97457131 GCF_006229205.1 Suricata suricatta
ATTATTTAATGAAACTTAAGAAGGCCTGGCCTTACTCCTAAACTGCTAGCTAGTTGGGAAGAGGAGTTGAGTATTCAATCTCAGAATCACCATTCGTTTTCAAAGGCTAGAAATCATCATCGAAACCCTTCAGAAAATTGAGATCCATCTGGACTGGTTAAGTGAATTACCTTAGATTACATATCTAACCAAAGCTGCAACTAAAAAGTCAAATTTCTTAGCTCTCAGTCAAGTTTTCATTCGATTACAAAACAATTAAGATATAAGCATGAGAAATATGAGCCGCTTGTAAGAAATTGTTATGACTTTCTTGAAAATATTACAAAGGATAAACCTTTGGGCTCTATAGTCATATCCACCTGGATTTCTATCCCTTCTCTGCTTATATTAAAGGAGATTTGTTTTTTATATAAGAATAGTATCTACTTCACAAGGTTATTGCAAGGACTAAATGCAATAAAGCAGTTAGTGAAGTTAGCACCTTTTTTCACACATAATAACTCTCAATTATGGCAAATATCTTATGGAAAGCTGCAGAACAAATGGCAGAAAAACTGTTTTTGAAAAAAGACGTTAAATTTACTTTTTGGGAAAGCTCACTGTGAAAAACTTTCTTCTCACATTCTCGTAGAAAAGAAAAGCTTATTCCCTTCAAAAAATAATTTTAGTTGTATGAATCTATTTTTGATAGCACTCCAAGAAAGATAAAATTAAAGTCTAAGGACGGTTTAAGTAGAGGTGACCTCATAGCTCTAGGAATGACTCTTTAGAAATAAAACTGGTGTTTATTTCATTTCAAATTATTGCAAATATTTTTATTTGACCTTCTCACTATTTGAAGCACTTATGTGTAAAAACACTATCTTTCCCTAATGCTTGGATTCCTGATGCATGTTGTCAAAGAGATAAGGGAAAAAGTCCTTCCAGAGCTCTCTCTGTGAGGGAGAAAGGCACCAAATCCTCAGCAGAAGCAACGACTTTCACCAGCACTCAATATTAAAAGAACTTGCCTACCTGAGGCTTCCTGTGAGTGACACTGAGACATGTAGAAGGTAGGGTCTTTGACAATGTCCCCATAGCAATGTGCAGTAGAGAGTGATCCATAATAACTTATGGGGTCTTTGATGAAAGTCAGTTTGAATGCCAAAATGTAACTCGATGAAAATACTCTTTTGGAGTAGTAAATATATAACTGGGTGTGGAGGTTAAGACAAATGACCAACTATACAACTTTTCAGTGGTCTCGTTTGATCTGAGAATGATAAGCCAAGCCGACTTTTATTACAATAAGGGTTTTTTTTTTAATGTTTTATTGAAAAGTTTAGTAATGAATGATAGTTAGACATCAGCAAATAACAAGCCTTGTGATTTTGGACAAATTGCTTAACCTATGAGAAAATTAAACTTTATCATCTCTAAAAATCTCTGATTTATGAAAATCTGACCTTGGAAATGAGAATAATACTATACATGTGTAATTTTAGTCAAATTTCAAGAAAGAATAAAAATAATTGTGTAATGGTAATTTTCTGGATCTCAGTGAGTCTCTGTGATTTATGTTATGGATCAATCTTTGAGACATTTGTATACACATTTCTACAATAACCCTATTGGCTTTTGTGGCCATATTGAAGTGGAGATTTTCTGAATACCCAGGGAAGTTAATGCAACGAGTCCTTTTATTTCAAAATCTTTTTAATATCTGAAATTCTAATGAATCGTCAACTCTATGAAATAGTATGAAAAAAAACAGGAGAGTTATATCCAAAATGCATAATACATCTCTTTCTGTCAAAACTATAATATTCTTAATCTTTTGGAACATTTGCAACGTGCCCAAGTGTCTACCCACAGAACTAATTAAGCAATCATTTCTTTTGCCCCAGGATGGTGCCTCTCCACTGGTGTCTGCTGTGGTTCCTATTACCACTCAGCTCAAGGACTCAGAAGTTACCCACTCGAGATGAGGAACTTTTTCAGATGCAGATCCGGGACAAAGCATTTTTTCATGATTCATCAGTAATTCCAGATGGAGCTGAAATTAGCAGTTATCTCTTTAGAGACACACCTAAAAGGTATTCTCCCTGCAGCACTCTCTTTATCAATAAGCTCATGAAGGATGCTGAATAAGAAAGTACTTTTTAGACTTAGATAATTTGCAGTCAAACTCTGAATAGCATTGCCTGTTTTCTCTAAGAAAAGAAAATGACAGGGCAACTTCTAATCATTAAGTAGAGTCCTGATTGTGATCTCTTTGGGGATGAAGAGGACAATCTTTGCAGTTCGTACATTTTGGAATGATTATGGTTTTATCTTTAGGATAGCAGGAAATTTCTAAGAAGGATTCTGTAGGGTTAAAATGAAGTTAATCAAAAATAGGATTCAAAATAGGCGCATGGGAAGACCCTGAACTCACTTTCTCCCACTGACACAACAAATCTATAGCTACATGTAGAACAATTCTCTCTGAAAAAGACCTGAAAACTAACTGAAGAGTTCCTCCACACAAAGGATAAAAAGGCCATGTAGAGATGGGTAGAAGAAGCAGAGGGCATGGTCTTGCCAAAAACCCCACCCCTAGTGTGGCAACTCATAGAGAGGCTCTTTCAAATAAAGAGCACATTCCTGAGGTGCAAGGCATTTGAGCCCCACAACAGGCACTCCAACCCTTGGGATCCGCACCAGAGAGACAAGCCAAAACATGTGGCTTTGAAGACCAAGAGGGCTTATTTCCAGGCGACCCAAAAGACTGTAAGAAACTAAGACTCCACTTTTAAAGGGCATATGCACAGATGTACTCACCCTAAAACACAGTGAAAACATAGTAAGTTGGAAAGTTCCTAGACTACACACAAAGGAGATTCATTGGCTACTCTCAGAGGAAAAGGGGTCTCTAGGAACTCTTTGCAGGCATCGAGGTGCTGGCGGGTACCCGTTTTTGCACTCTCCCTCTACCTTGCTAGTACCTCTTGGCCACATTTGTGTCCTCTCATGACTCCACCCTGCTAAACCTGGCAGGTGGTCATGCCCCAGCCTGGCACTGCACCACAGCCTGACCAAAGTCAACAGGTGTGCACAGGACACAAAGGTGATGTCACCTTGAATTCCTGGCTCTGATGACCAGGGTGGTTACAGCTCTGAACACCATGAGATGGAAACAATCAGAGAGACCCTCATTGGCAGGTTACCACCACCAGGGCCCTGCATAGACTAAGACTGAGACACCCCCAGTCTCCCTGTGACCAATCCTTCAAGACTGGGAGAGAGAGCTCTTTTGCCTAATGCATAGAAACCAACATAGTCAAACAAAATGGAAAAACAAACAAACAAACCAAGGGATATGCTCCAAATGAAAAAACAAGATGAAACTCCAGGGGTGGGGGAAATCTTAATGAAACAGAGAGAACTAAGTTTCCTGAAAAAAGACTAGTGGTCATAAAGAAACTCACCAATCTTGGGAATAGAATAGATAAACACAGAGAATTTCAACAGAGATAGAAAATATAAGAAAGTACCAAAAAGAAGTCCTAGATCTTAAAAATACAATAACCTAACTGAACAATATACTAGATGGGTTCAGCAACAGACTAGATAAAGCAGAAGACAAAATCAGTAATCCAGAAGGCAGGGCAGTGGAACTCACCCAAACATAAGCAGTAAGAAGAAAAAATAATTTTAAAAAGTAAAGACAGTTTAAGGAACCTATAGGACATTAAGTTGAACAACATTTGCATAACAGAGGCCCCAGAAAGAGAAGAGAGAGAGAGAAAGGAACAGAAAACTTATCTGAAAATATAATGGCTATAAACTACCCTAACCTGGAGGACAAAACACACATCCATGTCCAGGAAGCCCAGAGAGTTCAACCTAAGATGAACCTGAAGAGATCCACACCAAGATATGTTACATTAAAATGTACAAATAAGGGAACGCTCATAAGATAATCAGATTTTTTTTAGCAGAAACATTGCAGGCCAGAAGGGAGTGGCATGAATATTCAAAGTGCAAAAAGCAAAAACTTCCAACCAAGACTAGGAAGATTATCATTCAGAATTGAAGAGAGATAAAGAGTTTTCTAGACAAGCAAAAACTAAAGGAGTTCACTACCACTGAACCAGCCTTATAAGAAATGTTAAAGAGACTTCTTTAAGATGAAAAGAATGGGCACTAACTAGTATTAAGAAAATGTATGAAAGTAAAAATCTCCCTGGTGAAGGTAAATCTATATTAAAGGTAGTTAAGTAATCAATTATAAACCTAGCATGAAGATTAAAAGACAAAAGTAGTAAAAAAATAACTAAAACTACAACAATTACTTAAGGCACATACACAATAAAATGATGTAAAATGTGACATTAAAAGCATAAAATGGGGGGTTTGGGAGTAAAAATACAGTTTCAGAATGTATTCATACATAACTTGTTATCAACTTAAAATAGACTGGTATGTATACATAGGGTAATATTGTAAGTCTCATGATGACCACAAAGGAAAAACCTAGATTAAAATAAAGATATGAAAATGGAATCTAAACAAAACACTAAAGAAAGTCATCAAACCACAAGAGAAGAAAGCAAGAGAAGAAGACAGGACAAAAGGGAATTACAAAACAGCCAGAAAACAGTGAACAAAATACACACCTACTTATAATTACGTTAAACAGACATGGACTAAATGTAAACATAAATGGATTAAATTCTCCAATGAAAAGACAATAGAGTGCCTGAATGCATTTTTAAAAATATTATATCCCTACAAGAGATTCACTTTAGATATCAGGACATTCACAGAGTGAAAGTAAAGGGATGGAAAAAGATGTTTCATTCAAACAGAAACCAAAAGAAAACTGGGGTAGCTATGCTTATATGAGAAAAAATAAACTTTAAAACAAAAGATTGTAATGAAAGACAAATATGGGCATTACACACAAAGTTCAATCCAACATTTGTAAATATTTAAACACCCAGTAGAGATAGGAGCACTTAAACATATAATCAAATATTAACAGAGCAAAGGGAGAAATTGGCACAATACAATTACAGTAGGGAAACTTAGTACCCCATAGTCATCAATGGATGGATCATTCAGACAGAAAATCAATATGGAAACATTAGCCTTAAATGACACAATAAACCAGATAAATTTACTAGGTATATACAAAGCATTTCATCTATAAGCAGCAGAATACAAATTCTTCTCAAGTACACATGGCACATTCTCCAAAATAGATTATATGTTAGGCCACAAAAAAAAAAAAGAGTCAGTAAATTTAAGAAGATTGAAATTATATCAAACATCTTTTTAGACTATAATTGTATGAAACCAGAAATCAGTCACAAAAAGAAAACTGAAAAAAATTACAAATATGTGGAGACTTCAAAACATGTGACTGAACAACCAATAGGTCAATGAAAAAATAATTAAAAAATACCTTGAAACAAATAAAAGTGGGAATGTAACATACCAAAATTTACAGAATGCAGCAAAAGCAGTACTAAGAGGGGAAGTTCATAGCAATACAGCCCACCTCAAGAAATCAGAAAAATTTCAAATAAATAATCTAATTTTACACCTAAAGGAACTAGAAAAATAGGAACAAATGAAGCCCAAAGTTAGAAGAAGGAAGAAAATAATAAACACCAGGGTGGAAATAAATGAAATACAGACTAAAGAGACAATGGAAAAGACCAATGAAACCAAGAGCTGTTCTTTGAAATGATAAACAAAATTGATAAGCCTTTATTTAGCTTCACTCACTAAGATAAAATGAGTGGACTCAAATAAATAAAATCAGAAATGAAAAAGAGTACGTGACAGTTGATACCAAAGAAATACAAAGGACCTACTATGAGACTACTATGAACAATTATATGCCAACAAATTAGACAAACTAGGAAAACTGGGTATAATAATCAAGAGTATAATATGGCATAAAAACTGATACATAGATTGATGGAACAGAATAGACAGCCCAGAAATAAAGCAAGAACTATGGTCAATTAATTTACCAATAGTATACCATTTGCCAAAAATATACAATGGAAAAAGGACAGTTTGTTTAATAAATGTTGTTGGGAAAACTGGGCAGTCACGTGCTAAAGAATGAAACTGAACCCCTAAACTCCTGAAAGAAAACATAGGCAGTAAGAGTAAACTGCTTGATATTAGTTTTAGCAATGTTTCCTCCCCTCTCTCCACTTTGGACCTGCTAGGGCAATAAAAGTGAAAATAAACAAGTGAGACTACATCACACTAAAAAGCTTCTGCATAGTGAAGGAAATCATTAACATAATAAAAAGGTAACCTATTGTATGAGAGAAGATATTTGCAAATCGTATATCTAATAAGGGAGTAAAATCCAAAACATATAAAGAATGTATACAACTTAAGAACAAAAACACAACCAACTATTTAAAAAAAGGGCAAAGGGTATGAAGAAACATTTTCCAAAGAAGACATACATATGCACAACAGGTACAGGAAAAGATGCTCAACATTACTAATCATCAGGGAAATGCAAATCAAAACCATAATGAGATATCTCCTTATATCTCTCAGGATGACTATTATGAAAAGAACAAGAAATAACAAATACTGGCAAGGATGTGGAGAAAAGGGAATTCTTGTGTGCTTTTGGTGGAAATATAAAGTGGTGCAGCCATTATGGAAAACAGTATATAGGTTCCTCAAATATCTGTAAGTAGAAGTACCGTATGACCCAGCAATTCTAGTTCTGGGTTATGTAGCCAAAAAAATCAAACGGTTGTAATATACAGTATAGTGACTACAGTCAATAATATTTTTTTGCATACTATGTAACTTTACATTGTTAAAGGGAGAAAGTAGACTTACTGTGATGGTCATTTCATAGTGTACACATGTATCAAATCATAACTGTGTGCATCCAAAATTAATATATTGCATTTTAATTATATTTCAATAAAAAGAGCTTAAAAAGCTAAAAAATATGAAGTTAGATGAATACATGATTCCTCAAGGATTTACATTGCCTTATAAGGATAATATTTCTTTGAACAATATGATTACATTCTGAAAATATTAAACCAAACTGTAGTAAAAACTATCACTGTTCATTTACCTTTACTCCATCAACAAATTGGGCTCATATAATGGTTCTAATATATATGTCATTTTTAAGGGTCAGAATATTTAGAACCATTGTTAACACATGCCATGCAACCTGGCCAGAGGAAGAAAATTCTAGTCTCCAATATGTATTTGTTTATTCTTTCTTGTCTTTCCCCCCCTACAAATAATGATTGGGGGCTTTGATATTTGTATGAAATGTTACCTTACACTGAATGGAGAAGTGCAGCAACAATAGAAACATCATTTATAGGAATGCAATGGGAGGCATTCATAGACATTGTTGATATTACAACTAAAGATGAAATTCCAGATATAATTTAGCAGCAGTGAATAGCTTTTTTCATTAATTATTCTTATGTTTACACATAAATTCCAAAGGCTAAATGGTTCATGGAGTGTTTATCCCTCAGTTTTGGCATTATAATTTGGGACCATGTTTTCTTAGTTATTCATTACATTTCTGTCTCCCTCACCAGGCAGTAAATATTTGGAGCACATAGATCATGGCCTATTATCTCTGATTGCTGTTTCTTCTACAAGTGCTCTGCGCATGGTAGCCAACAAATGTTTGTCAAATTGTTAGAGTTTATTCAGATTATCTTTTATCCCAAGTCATAAGTGCTTCCATATGAAAATGTTGAGTTAGAGGGACTCCCTGCTGTTTTATATGTATAATGAATACCTTGTGGAATTTAAGAATTGTTTTATTTGTCATTGGTTGCCTATGGCCTGTATTTAAGTGACTAAGACACAGTTACTTTGGGAAATAAGCTACTTTCTTGTTTGAAGTAAGAACAGAAGGTAGTGGGTGAAATGACATTGATTTCTTCTTCAGCAGCTAGCTCTGCTACCTTCACAAAAATCAAAACCTAGATGTTTTGAATGTGTTTTCACTTATATGATGCCAAACAAATTATTTGGTTGTACCTATTTCTTTGTAATATCAATGATGGGTTCAGTTGTGTGTATATTGTTAGCACATGCCATACAATCTAGCCGAAAGAAGAAAATTCTATTCTCTAAAACGTAGACTAAGTTGAAAACTAAGCCACCTGACACCTATCTAGAAGGATGCTTATGGTACATATAACTTTACACAAAGTAAATAATGTCAGTCATCTGGTTATTTTGTCGGGACAACATCTAGCTTTATTATTTTATGAACAATTTATTTTTGCTTTTATACAGTCTTCACTTTATTTGTCCTCCCACTGCCCTACCAGCACCTTCCTTCTTTTAATTCATAATCTAAAGATTCTAAAGATTCTGTATTTTTATATAGAATAGACTCTAGGTGTAAATATCCTGGGGCTGGAACAATAGGGTTAGTGTTAGGTTTCTTGTGTTCTGTTCATTAATTTAGTAATTCCTTTATTCAAAAATATTTCACAGGTAACTACTACATGCAAAAATTAGTGCTAAATTCTGGGAATACAATGGCATGGCAAATTAACCCTAAATGGGTCTTTGTGGGGACAATGACATTCAAATAATATAAATATACAGTCATATACAGTTGCACATTTCAATAAGTACCCCCAAGTGAAAAGTAAAGAAGGATACTCACAGTATATACAAGAACCTGATCCAAAATGAGGAGTCAGAAAAAACATCCCCAAAGAGTGACACTTAGTATGTACAGAGGCAAAGGAGAGTACTTCAGGCATACGAAACAACATTCCAGAAGTTCTAAGAGGAGATGGATTCTAGGAAACTAGGGGAGCCCATGTGGTCTGAGCTCAGAAGATGAGAAGCCAATGAGGCAGGCAGGGGTCCCACCACTGAGGAAGTTTTAGACTCTCCAAACAATTAAGGACTTTTCCCCAAAAAGCTAAAGTCTAAGCTTATTCATCAATTCATTCAACAAATATTTATTAAGGATTATTCTAGTATCTAAGTCTTCATAATGAACCTCGCTCTCTTGTAGCTTTCATTCTAGTTGCAGGAGATGGAAAATAAAGAGGTAAACAAAGGAATATAATAGGTAGTGATAGGGCTTCCAAGGTAAATGAAGAAGTGTGAAAGAGAGCTTCATGGGAAGGAAGGTGATGTTTTACATACAAGTCGAGTAGATCTGTTAAATGAATGAAAACTAAACCAGCTAGTGATTTTTCCAGTAACTCTTGATTATAAGTCTTAGAATGAATGATCTCAGTCTGACCTGGTCCACTTCCCCATAGGTATTTCTTTGTGGTTGAAGAAGACAATACTCCACTATCAGTCACAGTGACTCCCTGCGATGCACCTTTAGAGTGGAAACTGAGTCTCCAAGAGCTGCCAGAAGAGGCAAGCGGGGAAGGCTCGGGTGAGCAGCATGATAAATCTGGCCCCAGACCCCTGAATGGATAGCTAAATGGCTTATGAAATATACAGCCTTCTGTTTGTAAGAAAAAAAACCAAAACAGAATGAATGCATATGTGAAGAAGCTGGAGACTTTGCAATGGAGATGAGGGAAATGGAAGATGGCATCAAATGATGGTGATCTTAGTTAAAATAAACAGTTAAGAGAGACAGATGTGGAGACTGAACGAGTGAGGAAAAATGGAGGTTTGGATTTGCATCTCTAGCTGTGGTTTGCAATCTTACCGAACATTGGAGTCAGTACAGGGGCTTTAAAAACTCCTGGTGCCTGGATTCCACCCTTAGAGGTCCTGATTTAATTGTCCTGGAGGTTGGGCTGGACATTGGGACTGTTAAAATCTCCCCCTCAGTGATTCATAGATGCAGCCAAGATCTCTGGAGAATAAAGAATGGCACGAAAAAGAGGAGCAAGAAGTCATTCAGCACCAGTGAATGTCCAGGATAACAAGACAGTCAGTAGCAGGGGTGTGTGAGGCATTTAAAGAAAATGCAGATAGTGGAAAGCAAATACCAAAATACAGGGAAATGAGAAGAGTCTATACAGGAACCTGGAGTGATCTGCTTCTTTTAAGGGGTGAATGCATCATAGCTTAAAGATGAAGGCTAGGTGACTGATGCCAGGCAAAGGATGCCAGCAATCTGCTCCACTTACAGTGATAAGAAAACGTTGTTACTAGGAAAATATGGGAAGTACAGCAGAGGAGACAGAGAATAAATAGCCATGCAGCTGTGCGAGATTGTGTTAATCTCATAGTTTGGGGATATGAAATTCTTCGGACCTCACGCAAGCTGCAGTAACAAGCTGAGCAAGGTTCATTCCCACTCAGGCGACCCAATCCTCCACCAAGTCCTGTCAGCTTATCTGGCATTCCTGTGATATCTGATGTTAACGGTAAAAAGATAGAAAAAATTAGTTTAGTTTCAATACTTTCCTCCTATTATTCCTGGGCATGTGTTCTCTACACTGAATATTAGGTACTCCTATTAGTCCTTTATATTCTATATTTTAATGAGAGATTGTCCAGTCCTAATAACAAGAGCAAAATCTGTGAAATGGCTGACCATCAAAATGCAATCAGGTTGAATCCTTCTGATAAGCAGATTGATGGTTGGAACTAATCTCTAAAAAGTTTATAGTCTTTGACCTAAAAAATTCCACTAATTGGAGTCTATCCTCAAGCCTAAGTTTAAATTCAGAAGAGCCTAACATATATACAGGGGCATTATTTTAAATGATCAAAAATTGACCAAAAATATTATTTTTATGATATAATGTTAATATGATCATAACATTAAGTGAGAAAGACAGAATTCAAAAATGAAGATTTGTCTGGGAACATACATGTATGAGAAAAAACATTATTAGGTTATAAAGATTAAAAAATCAATTACATAAATATATGTAAAGGACTAGATGGAAATGAATGAAAATATTAATAAAGGACAGTCTCAGGATCATTAATTAATGGATGATTTTTCTATCTTATTCTTTTTCTCTCTTTTCCAATTATCTACTGGCAGCATTATTAGTTTTATAACAGAGAAAAAAGAAGGTAGTCTTACAAACAGCTTAAGGTCGGCAAGCCACGGTACACACCCTGACATGTAGCTTGTATTTCTCTCATGTCTTCTAGGTGACCCAGAGCCTCTGGAGGAACAGAGGCAGCAGATCATTAATGAGGAAGGCACAGAATTATTCTCCTACAAAGGCAATGATGTGGAGTATTTTATATCTTCTAGTTCTCCGTCTGGTTTGTATCAGTTGGAGCTCCTTTCAACTGAGAAAGACACACATTTCAAAGTCTATGCCACCACAACCCCAGAGTCTGATCAGCCTTACCCTGAATTACCTTACGACCCAAGAGTAGACGTTACCTCCCTGGGGCGCACCACCATCACTTTGGCCTGGAAACCGAGTCCCACAGCGTCTCTACTGAAACAACCCATTCAGTACTGTGTGGTCATCAACAAAGAGCACAATTTCAAAAGTCTTTGTGCCGTTGAAGCAAAACTGAGTGCAGATGATGCTTTTATGATGGCTCCAAAACCCGGGCTGGACTTCAGCCCCTTTGACTTTGCCCACTTTGGATTTCCTTCAGATAATTTGGGTAAAGAACGCAGCTTCCTAACCAAAGCTTCTCCCAAACTCGGACGGCATGTCTACTCAAGGCCCAAGGTTGACATTCAGAAAATCTGCATAGGAAACAAGAACATCTTCACCATCTCAGACCTGAAACCCGACACACAGTATTACTTTGATGTCTTTGTGGCCAACAGCAACAGCAACATGAGTACGGCTTATGTGGGTACCTTCGCCAGGACCAAGGAAGAGGCAAAACAGAAGACAGTTGAGCTCAAAGATGGAAAAGTTACAGATGTATTTGTCAAGCGGAAGGGAGCCAAGTTTTTACGGTTTGCCCCAGTCTCTTCTCACCAAAAAGTCACTTTCTTTATTCACTCTTGTCTGGACGCTATCCAAATCCAAGTGAGAAGGGATGGGAAACTTCTTCTGTCGCAGAATGTGGAAGGCATCCGGCAATTTCAGCTTAGAGGGAAGCCTAAAGCTAAGTATCTCATTCGCCTGAAAGGACACAAGAAAGGAGCATCTATGTTGAAAATACTAGCAACCACCAGGCCAAGTAAGCAGCCATTCCCCTCTCTTCCTGAAGACACGAGAATCAAAGCCTTTGACAAGCTCCGCACCTGTTCTTCGGCCACCGTGGCTTGGCTGGGCACTCAGGAGAGGAACAAGTTCTGCATCTACAAAAAGGAAGTGGACGATAACTACAATGAAGACCAGAAGAAAAGAGAGCAAAACCAATGCCTAGGACCAGATACACGGAAGAAATCGGAAAAGGTCCTCTGTAAATATTTCCACAGTCAAAACCTACAGAAGGCAGTGACCACAGAAACAATTAAAGGACTTTTGCCTGGAAAATCTTACCTGCTGGATGTTTATGTCATAGGACATGGGGGGCACTCAGTGAAGTATCAGAGTAAAGTCGTGAAAACCAGGAAGTTCTGTTAGTTACCTCATAGGAGAGATACTATTACATAGAACTGCAGGACAGACATGAAATCACTTTAAGTGTAAAGTGACTACTCCCACCAGCTGAGAGAAGTTGTGACCAGTACTTGTACTGGGGAAGGAAGGATATCAACTTGTGTAAATGAATGTTTATATGAGTAACTTGAGGAGACTTGTTCTAGTGTGCCCCAATGGCATCTAGTGTGTGTCTGCTGCCCGTGGATGTCAAAGATAGAGGACATCTTGAAGGAACTGCCATCTCTTGCTTTGACCACTGCATGAACTGCTTCTAAATTATTTTATTACCTAAAAATTTAAGATAATGCCATTCATTGCACACATCCACAAATGCAAATCATTCCTCTCTATAGATGCTAGGATATATATAAATTATTTTATAAAGTCTTGTTTTAAATGTCAGTGTTTCTATGATTGTAAACTATTAAATTCTTTTCCTGTTAAAGTACAGATCTAATCTAAGTATATTAAGTGGACAGCCTTCTAGTCAGTTATTGCTATTGTAAATTCTTATCTGTTAGTAAAATGTTTAAATACTATATGTATCTCATGTACAAAGTTGACATACATTATATTCATGTACATAAAATTAAAGATATTAGATTATATACTGTTCATTTTCCCAAGCAGCTACCACGGTGTATTCAATTTCTATTCTGTTCACAAAACTGCGCCTTTATAGAATTTGGCACCAGAATCAATCAATAGTTAAGAAAGCATGTTGCATTTCTCTAAAGTTACTGTGGCACTAGAGAGAGTTCCTATAATTTGTATTTTGACACTGAATTGGAGCCAGAGCCAGGTGTCAGGAGAACTGAGGGGTCTCTAATAGACTTGTAAAAGAATAAGATCAGCCAAACACTGTAGCTTGGTAAGTATTCAGCAAATTGTTCTTAATGACCTAAAATGTATGTCATTTATTTCAAAAATAAGCATCTATTTTAAATACCAATTTGGGATATTGCAAGTATTCTCCATCTTCTTGAATATTAGCAAAATAATTATTTTAATTTCTACCTGAAGCAATCTAGCAACCACCAATTAGGCTAGAGCTAGTAATGAGGCAATGACTGAAGCTACTGTTTTATAACATTAACGTCTGATACTTTGATTTGTCACAAACTTTTACAGGCTAATTCAGGCATGAGATAAAGTTCAGGCAAATAATAACAGAAACCATTTAGCACTGCACCAAGAGCGGCTTTAGATAGCTTCCTTCTCCACAGTTCTATATATAAGATGTCATGAGAACACTAGCTCAGGATTCAGAAAGTATAGAATTTGCAATCACAGAAGCCATATAACCTTAGGAAAATCTGATAACTCCCATTGCCCCCCTTTTCCATTTATATATTGGGTGATGACAGGTTTAGGTAAGGAGACCTTCTTTATAAGACATTGTCTTTTGTAGAATTCTATGATTCTTAAATTACAAGGTGCTCCTGTAACTACAAGTGGGGACAGATATAATCTCTTAACTTCTACATTGTCCCCTACACGCTGGCACCCTTCATACAGTGACCATGCATCAGTAGCATTCCTGTGGAGCATAGAATCACTTGGCTAAGGCAGTATAGGTGGTGGTCATTAGGAAAGGTGTTCTGATGACCTTAGGATAAAATATTTCCACTAAAAACCTATCCTCCAACTCCTCTGGGAAAATTGATCACATCGATATAAAACAGTAATGATACCTGAAAGAATTTTTAAAAAGAAAAAAAGAACACGTACCAAAGCCAGGTAGCCTATCAGCCTGGAAGGAGAACATTAAAATTGACAACGTCCCAGAGATGTTACATCCTAAGTTATAAACGTGAGGCATTTGGAGGGAGAACAAACTTTCTCCTATTACAAATATGTTATTACAGAGCAATGTGCTAAATGGAACTACAGTGAATCAAAGAGTTATTGCAGCTTCCTAAGGCAATGGACTTAACTCTCAGATATTGCTTAATGCCTGGGAACCCCTGGGAACACGGCCAACTCAATCTAACCAAGCTTTTACTTTTCAGCCAGCTGTGTTGCTGGTTACTTACATAGTCTGGATAAATTTGAGAATTCTTTCATGACCCCAGTGAAATTTGCCTTTTAGAACTTGTAGGAAAATTAAATACACATTGTGAAACTTCTATCACTCATAAAGAAGGGGTAAAAACTATTAAAAATAAAGATCTCATTTACAAATGTGTTAGATTTTTAGTAGCACTCAAGTGAACTGGAGACGAGAAAGAAAAAATTGTTGTTAATTCACAAAGAACTAGAAAGCAGTTAATACAAAAGCACCACCTTATCTTCATTAAAGTCCAGGATAGCGGTTTTTAGATCAGGGTGTTTAGAATCTCAAGGATAACCATAATATCATTGAGGAGGGAAGAATCTTTGAGGATATTTAGTTCAAGGTCACCATCTTTATTTTTCAGGTGCAGAAGAAATTAAAGAGCAGAGAAATAAAAATAAAGTTCTCATAGTTGAAACAGATAAATAATGGAATTGCCCAGATTCCAAAATACTTACCTAAATATGAATCACTGATTCTTCAGGGGAAAATGTCACTTGGATCATTTTCCAAAATAAATTTTTTTGTCTTATTTATTACTTCAACTTATTTTTTAATGTTTATTTTTTATTTTTGAGAGACAGAGCGTGAACAGGGGATGGTCAGAGAGAGAGGGGGGGAGACAGAGAATCTGAAGCAGGCTCTAGGCTCTGAGCTGTCAGCACAGAGCCCAACGTGGAGCTCAAACCCATGAACTGTGAGATCATGACCTGAGCTGAAGTCGGATGCTCAACCGACTGAGCCATTCAGGTACCCCAAAGCAAGTTATTTTTAAAGGCCATTTCAGATTTTCTTAAGAATGTGTGTGTAACCTATGACTGACTCCAAACTTGTAAGAAAAAAATTATGTTTAGTTATTTTCAGAGACATGAAGTATTTTAGGTTTTCATGCACATACAAACTTGAAGCTATAAGGTCATTAATCAACTGTTTTAATGATAAGCCCTATATTTTTTTAATCTAAAACTATTTAGAATCTATAAAAAAATTTATAGCAGATGATTTTCTTGGTTAAGTTACTTTGTAGTCAATGTCTAGCTTAAATTTTTAAGTGTGATGGATTAAAGGGTATGTTCCTTATTTTCATTACTCAGAGTACATTTGAAAAAAATCATGATTTTGGTGTCTTTAAAAGCCAAATAAAATGACTTCAATTAAAAAAAATCACTTAGATGAACTTTCCAGTTTGAAATTCTTAATAGAAATTCTTAATCCAGTGTAGTGATTCTTAACAGATTAGGAGGTCTAGATGTATTTAATGAAAACATGTACACATGTGCATGTGCACATTCACACACTCGGTTTTATATACAATGGATTCAATGGGCCTGAAACCAATCAGGATCCCTTCCAGTATATTACCAACCTCTCTTAGAGATCATCTATTTCTAACTCATTTTATAGATGAGGAAATTGAGGCCCAACTAAGATGAGAACCCAGATTCCTGCACTCCCAGTAAATGTTCACTCTAGGATTTCATTGTAAGCATTCCTTTACTCCAGACAGCATGCAGCATCTCATCTAGAGCATACTTCTTTGTCTCTCTTCCTTGGCTGGCTTCAAAGCAAAACAAAACAAAAACTTGCATCCAGCTTGAAAAACAAGGTCATTTGGAGCATCTCCAACCACTTCCTTCCCCACTTTGATATGGTGTGATGGAGATAAACTTGTCTGGGAACATGACTTTGGGTTGTCTCACCAGAAGTGACCACCGCCAGACTTCAGCTGTCCTCTGCTCGTGGTTGTCCACAGGACCTGGGAGGCATCAGGACACACTCATCCTTGTGTTTTCCCCCCAGAGAATTTTGCCCAGAATAATATGCAGTGATTTGTGATTTGAGCCTTCTCTGTTGCTTGAAAGGTGGAAAGTGAGAGAGAGGAAAACAAGGAGATGAAGTGGAGTGTGGAGAAAAGTATGGTTTTAGCTAATTTCTTTCTCAAGAGTCCTGAGAGAATAGGGCAGTGAGAGATCTACTATAGCTTACCCTTATTAAGGTTTTAGATTCTGTTTGATGTGCAATATTATGTTGGAAAATTTGGCCTAGATCACCCATCCGTTCCATTAAGATTTTATCCACTGATTGACATTCTCACTTCCTAGGAATAGTCAATCATGTTATTTGGATAAGATTTTTGCTTCTGTTTATTCACATTCCTCTTTTACAGCCTTTGAGAAATAAATTTAGTAATCAGAGTTTAGAGATAAAGTTACTTAAAATGGCTTTTTATATCTACCCTTATACCTCTTTCAAAGATACGTTTTAAAAGTTGATTTATTTATTTATTTTTGAGAGAGAGAGGAGGAGAGAGAGGGAGAGAGAGTGGGGTAGGGGCAGAAAGAAAGAGAATCCCAAGCAGGCTCCATCCTTTCAGTGCAGAGTCTGACATGGGGCTCAAACATATGAACCATGAGATCATGACCTGAGCTGAAACCAAGAGTCAGACGCTTAACAGACTGAGCTACACAGATGTCCCTCAAAGATGTTTTTAAATATTTTTTCAAAGTATAAAATAAATAGAAGGCTATTGATTGTCATCACAGAAAAATAATTGGTTCCAAGATGGAAGGGTGCCTGGCCTTAGGCCTAGTTACATTGATATCTTGTCATTGTTCAGATACTAATAAAGACATAGTGATATAAGCTACCCCACAGGCATTAGAGGGGGAGGAGAGGACTACAAGGAAAGAAACTGATTCCTAATAAAAGACTCATTATGAAACAAATACGGAGGAATGTAACTCATCATCCCATTATGCTATAGAGAAGAACTTTCAGGAAAGTGTCAGGTTTTCTTGAAACTTGTCAGAAATATAAAGTTTAAAGACTTCGAGCCAAGGACACATCAAGCACCCTCCCAGGATGTGGATGTGTCCTAAGACTTCAGAATTTGAAATAATATTTGAATTGAGACAAAGGTGTAATAAAGAGAAGTCAGAGCAGATCAATTCTCATTGTGGGCAATGAGATCCAGACAGAACAGTCTGGAAAAAAGAACCATCCTACAATACGAGATGTGATGAGTGTGTTGCTTTGTTTTTCAGTCTGATACTATCATCAGAAACTGAGTTTTAAGCAGCAATTTCAAAATGTTTTGGGTCTCTCTCTTCTTGTATAAATACCTGCCAAGATTAATGTTGCCATAATTTGGAAATAAGCAAATTTATTTGTCTGTAGTTTGCTCTTGATATAATCCTTCTTACTTGTGTGAGTAAGGTGTCACAGAATAATACAAGCAGTTGTTTTTAGATATGCTTGACAAAACCCCAAATGTCCCTTCTTAATTATAACCCTGACAGGATTTTTCTCCTGAGGAAAATTGTTTATGATAAATAGAATCAAGTACATTAATACCCAGCAGCACTAGAGGTTGGACTGGTCAGTCTTATCCCTTATAAAATGAACCGAGAGGTATTAAATGAGATTAATGTAAGAGCTGTTTTTACTATTTAGGCTGGAAAATTTCCACAACACCAGACCAGCAGTTTTTAGAAGCAGCTTTAGCCTCAAGAGCCACAGAAACACTGCATAGGCCTCTGTGTTTTTCTGACCCATTTCATGCTCATCTGCAGATCCAGATGGCGAAGTAACCAGATTGTGGCTTAACCATGTAGTAGTTATGACAACAGATAGAGTTTGCTACACAAACAATTTGCTAAGAGCGACTGGTGTCATTACAAATATGGCCCGTGTCCAATGGCTGGGTGTCCATGCATCACAGCAGCCACAAGTAGCCTTAGAGACATTTACTGTGTCCCACTTTTTCTGGATGGAGTAAAAACTTTACCTGAGACAAGAGGCAAGGGAGACAAGTGAGAGAGACAAACAAGTATACATATATTACTTAAATAACCAAGTAAAATTCAACTAGCTTTATTACAGTAAAGTGTCATCTTAAGAACAGTTTTTAGGGGCACCTGGGTGGCTCAGTTGGTTAAATGTCCGACTTCAGCTCAGGTCATAGTCTCAAGGTTCCTGGTTCGAGCCCCACGTCAGGCTCTGTGCTAACAGCTCAGAGACTGGAGCCTGCTTTGGATTCTGTGTCTCCCTCTCTCTGCTCCACCTCCGCTCATGCTCTGTCTCTCTCTGTCTCTCAAGAATAAATAAACATTAAAAAAATTAAGAACAGTTTTTAAAGAAAGCATATTCTTTGGACTGGCTATTTTTAAATGGCAGTATTGAATATCTCCTTCCTGCTGAATAAAGGTTGCCATTCTTTCTCAAATAAAGAGTCCAAGATCTAAATTACAGGTTGTTGAATTTTGGCCTGTTTTCATCATGTACATGATAAAGACTTCTCTTGGGTTATCCATGGTGATCTTCAGGTATGGAAATAGATGGCAGAGACATCGAAAGCAGGGCAAGAGCACAGCATTTACATTTAAATTACTTGTGTTTTGTGCAAGTTCCATGGACTGATGGCAGAGCACTGTGCTTCAAATACAGCTGTGTGCTGAGCAAACTTGACTGCTCTACATTCTGAAAGCCAGCTCCTTTGCCAATTGCACGGGCAAGCATCCTGCGAGGCCTGGGTTGAAATGTGCAGATAAATACTCAGTTCTGGAGATTTTGGTGCCAAAGCATACAGAACACTTTTGCTCTGCTACGGAAATCTTGGAAGGACAGAACTTCTGTTTCTCATGTTTCTGAGGATTTAAGACAGTTCTTAGACTACTTATTACCTTCCATAAAACTCACTCCTACTTTAAAATCTCTTGGTGGCTTACCAATATTAAAAAGAGGAAGAGAATACTTTTAGATTCCACCTAGTTTTCTCTTCTCTGTTGAAGTTAAACAAGCTTCTAGGAGAAAAGACAGCAGTGGAAAAAGTGTAGCAGAAATGGGATTTGGGATGTACAGATTTTTTTTAACTTCTGCGGGCTCAAGCTTTCTCATTTGTAAAATGAGAAGTGATGATTTCTAAGATTTCTTTCGGAAAAACAGGGCAACTAACAACCTTTAAGCACATGCAGAGTGCCAGGCCTGTGAAGTCCAGTTATGTAATCCTAACAACTCTGAAATGAAGACACTATTGTAGTCTCACTGAAGAGACAAGTAACCCAAAGAACAAAGGAATTACATAATGTGCTCAAGGTCACAAAGTGAATACAAAGTGGATACATCTGGCTCCAAATTCACGCATCTTTCTCTTTCCACTTGCGTGGTAGTGAGCTCTAGTGCTTATTAGTTAGTGAACCAGAGTTTAATCAGAAAAGAATACAGCATGAGGCGATGGATAAAAATGGGGAAAAGTTAAAATATATTTAAAGCTTGGCCTGGATATTTGTAAACAAATTATCTTTGACATGGATAAATGCCAAAAGCTAGAGACAAGAGAGAAATAATTGACAAAGTATCGCTAAATTCCTCTTACTGAGTGAAGTTTTCCATTTTAATGGCATCCTATACTACATCACAACAACCTTGCTTGGTGGTTTGCTTATACATATATCTTATTATATAGAATTTGCTGTAATGCTTACATATGATATAATGTGTGTCTGTAATATGATGCTAATAAACCTTTATTTAATGCCTTTGTGTTTTAGCATATAGAGTTGTCTGTGGTTGTTTTTAGTTTTGTTTCAGTTGTATCCTTATGCCTGTTATAGTTTTTTTTTTAATGGCAGATATCTACTAGGCCTTCATTATATGTAAAGCTCTAAGCTAAGAAATTACAGCATCAAGTCACACAACAGCCTTATGAGGTAGAGAGTATAATTTTCCACATTATACTGATGAAGAAACAAACCAAAGATCAGAGAGGTTAATTAAGTTGCTTCCCCAACATCATACAGCTAATAAAGGATACAGCACAGTGTCAAATCCAGGGTTATAGATAAAGCCAGTGCTGGAAGGGATGGCTCTTATGCCTTGCTTTTTTATTTCCATGAACTCCCACTGGAATGAGCTTATTTTTAAAGTATGGTGGACTTGTGTTCAATCTACAAAGGGCTTCCTTTGTTGTACATAAGGTACTTGCTATTAATAGTCATTTTTGAAAATTTTTAATGTTTATTTATTCTGAGAGAGAGAGAGAGAGACAGAGGACAAACAGGGGAGGAGCAGAGAGAGGGAGACATAGAATCCAAAGCAGCTCCATGCTCTGAGCTGTCAGCACGGAGCCCAATGTGGGTCTCGAACCTATGAACTGTGAGATCATGACTTGAGCCAAAGTCGGACACTCAACCAAATAAGCCACCCAGGTGCCTTGCAATTAATATTCTTCTGATTCACCTTCTTATATCTTTGTTCCCATACAAATCCTTCCTATGTATTTGGCACTTAAGAAGCAATCCTAGGCAGATAGCTAGTAAGCTTTGTGTCCTGCGTGGGGAAGGAGGGAGATTCGGGTATCACTGTTGGGGCTTGTAAATTAGCTGATATGGCTTCCTTAGGAGTGCTCTTGCCTAGTTAATGCTAAGGAGGGATGAGGGCCCTTTTGCCCCTCTGACTTCTTCCCCACTTTGAAAATATTTTCTCCTAATTGCTAAGGCAACAGTTCATATTAAAAGACACACAATGAAACTTGACTCTTCACTCTACTTTCAATCTCCAAAGAGAACTATTTTTAATATTTCTGTTCCCATTTCAATGCTCCCATTGCTTTTTACTTCCTTGTACATAAACTAATATTTATAATTATTACTCATTTTATAAAATATGGAATTATACTAAGTACAGTTTTATAACTGGCTTTTATTATTGAACTTGATATTTTGGCTTGTATTCATGTCAGCTTGAACTCATTCTTTTTTAAAAGAAGATTGCTTCTTCCCAGACATTCTCCTCAGATGTATGAAGGTTGTATCAGCATAAATACATGGTAGTGACCTCCGTCGGTTGCACATTAAGTCATCCTCAAAATCAGTGCTGAACCAGCACCTACCTCTCTGCATTCATTGTTGCACATGAGCTTTTTCAATGTGTGACAAAGATTCTTTTGGACCTCCCTCTCATGAGGCTTGTCATCGAAGTCATTGAGGTCTGGACTTTCAGTGTCAAAAAAACCCCAAAAAAGAAAACCAACCAGTGTCCTGCATAGGCCAAATTTTTTATGTTTATTTTTGAAAGAGACAGAGTGTGAGCCGGCGATGGGCACAGAGAGAGAGGGAGATACAGGATCTTAAGCAACTCTAGGTTCTGAGCTGTCAAAACAGAGCTCAACATGGGGCTCAAGCCCACAAACTGGATCATGACCTGAGCTGAAGTCAGATGCTTAACTGACTGAGCCACCCAGGAGCCCCCCAAATAGGCCAACATTTGCAAGAATTCTGCTCTGTCAGTTTAGACAGAATCCCCTACCCTGAATATCTGGTAATTTTCAATATCTGACCAAACTTCTCATCCCTCACCACCTCAAAGATAATATCTTTTCATCCTAGCTTGCCTTCAGCAAGAATCCTATTAGGACAGTTTAACCAGAATGACCATACTCTTATAGTCATTTTCTATCCACAGACCCCTTCCCCACCTTGCTACTGACTGTATATCCCTACTTCTCTTTATTACATCTGGATCCGAACTGATCTCTTTCCCCTATTGCAAATCCCATTGCAGTGGTCTCTGGACCTATAGTATCAGTTTTGAATAAAGTCTGACTTACCTTTTTAACAAATGTCAGAATAATTTTCTCTTTAACACAAGTAACACATGGTCAGACCTTGTCTTCATTTTCCACTTCATCAGTATCTTTGTGGGAGTGAACCCCACAATATGGAACATTGCTTGGGGGTTAATGCACACAGAATTCTAAGAAACAGACAAATACATTCAAATGTAAGTTCAAAGGAAGCATTTCAAAAACCCAGTTTAAAAGATTTTTATGTTAACATTTCTATTAAACATCATTTGGGATGATTTGTGTTTCTATTCCACACTAATCAAGTTGACATTTGGCAAGTAAAGCTGACCATCTACATAGAAATTGTCCCTGAGTCCATGTGACATACAGGTTGGGTTAAACGCAGGTCACCCCCTGGTTTGTCTTTTACTATCACCCTCACAACCTCTATTCTACCACTATCACCCCCAATGCCCCACCACACCCACTTAATCCAGTAAGAGCAAGGAATGGAGTGCTTTCAAAGGACTCTTCACTTGGTGTCCTGAACTGTAATCAGTTTCCTGTTTGGGGAGGGAATAGTGAGGAAGAAAAAGTCTCCTATCTTTTAACCATTATTCCCAAACAATTCTGCCCTGGGAGGAAATGACCTGCACAGTGAAGTCCCCTTAAGGCTTTCTCCAGTGAGTGTTGCCTTTGGAGCATTCAGAAATGGGGGCTGACAAAAGAGAGCCAAGACTCAGGTTCAGGGCTTAGTATCTCCATCACCTGAGAGGTAAATAGAGACAAGGATCTCAATCTAAAATGGAACCAGAGGATGTGAAATGGAGAACCTCTCGCATGTGCCCTGGGGAAAATAAAACCTAAGAAGTGAGAGATCAATTTCCTGTAAATGCCTAACTTCTAGAAAACCAAAGCTTATCTCCTGGGCCAGTGAATATCTGACAAGACTCTCTCCCCATCCTCAAGCCAGTGAACGTATTGACTGGAACCTGGCTGGACTTCCCACTCTTGCACTGCTTGTCCATAAGACAACCCCCCCTACCCCACAAACTCAAATCTGCAACGGCTTCCCTGCAGTTTGCTTCACTGTGCCGTCCTCAAATTGCAATTCCTCTGCTCTTCTCAAATAAGCTCATTTTTCTGGTCCTTCGAGCTTGCCTCAGTTACCTCTTCACTTAGGGTAACACACTCTTCTCGAAAAAGAGCTTGAGTAGATCGCCTTTATTTTCTCATTTCATGCTCATTCCAAATTCTGATTAAACAAAGTGACCATAAAAAAGTAAAATGAAACTATTCTCAAGGGACCTATAGCAGACTAAACTAAGAATTGAAAAGTATTTTTAAAGAGTATATAATAAAAATTATGACTGCATCTGCATTTTGGGTAAGATAAAATACACAGTTTATGCCAACATCTGGTTTGTTGTACAAGTTCTGATTTATATGTATTTACAAAAAATATATGTATTTTATGTAAATACACAGAGGATATAAAGTTATTTACAAAAAGCATGTATAGAATATAATAACCATAAAATGTTTGTCTTGGATTTATGCTCTCATGTTTCAGAATGGGAATGCATTCTAATTTTTCTTTCTCCTACTGCCTTTGTCTGCTTTTCTTACAAAAGTTATCTTTGCCTCACAAAATTAAGTGGGGAGCTTTCCTTTTCTCTTTATCCTCAGAAACAAGTTGTATAATATTAAGGGTTATTGGTTTTCTGAATATTTGATAAAACACACCTGTGACCCATCTGGTTCTTTTATCTTTTGGAGACTTATGACTACTTATTCTATTTATTAACTGATCATATTCTACTCAGCTTTCCTATTTCCTCTTCAATCAAAATTTTAACTCATATTTTCCTTTAGAACTTGTCATTAAATTTTCAAATGCATTGCTCCAAAGTTATTCATAGTATTATATTATAGTCTTTAAATATTTTTCTTCTTCATATAATTTTATTTTTTTATTATTTCTCAAATTATTTGTGTTCTTATTATTGTCTTAAAAGCTTCCCAATAACTTATCTATTGTTTTCTTTTTCTCAAAGAAAGCATCTTCTGCTGTCATTAATCTTCTAATTTTTTATCTTTCTTTATTGTTATTCTTTTTGGTATTACATGCCCACCACCTATGTATTGTGTAACTGGCAGTTTGTACCTCTTGACCTCCTTGACCCATTTTTTTCCTGCCCCCTCCAACATCTCTCCCCCTGGCTCTAACTGAGAAGGATCTCAGTTACCAACAGCCCTGTTTCTGTTGGGGTTTACTGAATGAGATTCCCATTGGTTTTCAGAGTCAGACGTTTTGGGACTCCTTTCTCCATTGCAAGACTGAAGTGTTGGGTGCCTGAGGTAAGGCACAAACTCCTTGCTTCTCAGGAAGAAACTCCAGGTATGTGAGATCTCTCTCAATTGTAGGTCACAGGACTGATGTGTAGTTTTTTTCAAGACAGTTTCCTTGCCTCTCTTACTGTCTTGATGTAGCTCTTTTACCATTTGTTGTGAGGGAGTTGTTCAGCTTGTTTTCAGGGAATTGTTTCATATGTAGCTGTTGATTCCGTGTGTCTGTGGGAGGAGTTGAGTTCAGGATCTTCCTCTGCCATCATCTGAAACACCTCCTCTGGGTTTTACATTGTGTGAATTTCTAATGTTAACTTTATTGCTTTCTTCCTTCTGCTTTCTTTGCTTTTATCCTGTTTTTTTAAATCACATGAGTTGATCACTTTATTTATTTTTACTTTGTTATATTCTACCATTATACCTTAATGTATGCAAATTTTCAGAAATCATTTAAGAGGTCATGGATCCCAGAATGGAATACAAATTTTGACCAGAGAATCTAATGTATTACAAATGTATGAACTCTTCCCACTGTAGGAGATGGAGGGAAGGTTTCTGATCTAAGTACTTTTGAAACTGTATGTAAGACTAAGAGCAAAAGAAACTACATGAACACTGTGTTCTAGTGGATAAAGTTATTTCCCACTGGGGTAAGTGTTAATTTTGATACTGCTAAGCATGTATACTGAAATTTTACAATGACATTAAATGTATGGCAGTTGGAAAAAGATGGGTTTCTTGCAGTCAGAATGGGAGTTTACCAATAAGCAAGGAGAGGAGGAGGCTAGAGTGATCTATGTGGTAATGAAATAGAGTTGGAGATGCTATTGTAAACTCATGTTTAGATTAATACAGATGTAGATATTTACATGTGGAAATTTTTATCAATATATGTATATACATGGATTGCCATGTACACATACGTTTTTATGCTCTGTCAGCTGAGAGGGTCCAGAGGCAATGATACCCCAGTAGCCATGAGCCGTAGTTAACACCCAGATGTTGGTTTCTGTCTTAGTCTATGTGGAGACTACTATAACAATACACCATACTAGACAGCTTATAAATAACAGAAATTTAATTCTCACAGTTTTGAAGGCTGAAAGTGCAAGATCAGGGCACCATTATGGTCAGGTTTTGGTGAAGACCCCATGAAGGATTGCAGACCACCAGTTTCTCAATATGTTCTTTCATGGCAGAAGGAATGAAGTGGTCTTCTGGGTCTCTTTTATAAGGACACTAATTCCAATCATGTGGGCTCTTTCCTCACAAGCTAATCACCTCCCAAATACCCTACCTCCTAATACCATCACCTTAAGTATCAAGCTTTCAATATATGAATTTTGGGTTCAAGTTATTAAGGTCAACATCAACGATGATAAGTGATCTTGATAGCAAGTACTCTGACATGATCTTCCAGAGTTTTGCTAGGCGTCTGAAACCCATAGCCCCAACATAACCATGAGAAAATAATCAGACAAATTCCAACTGAGAGACATTCTACAAAATGCCTGACCAGTACTTCTCAAAACTGTAAAGCTCATCAAAACCAACCAACCAACCAACCAACAAAAAACTGAGAAAGTGTCATAGCTAAGAGGAGCCTAAGGAATGATGACTTAATGTAATGTGGTAGTCTGGATGGGATTCTGGAAAAGAAAAAGTACATTAAGTAAAAACTAAAGGAATATCAGTAAGGTATGGGCTTTGGTTAATAACAATGCATGAATATTGTTTCATTAATTGTGACAAATGTACCATAGTAATATATGATGCTAATAATAAGAGAACTGGGTGTACGGTATATAGAAACCTCTGTACTATCTTCACAATTTTTTAGTAAATCTAAAATTGTTCTAAAAATAGAATATATTAAAAGAAGCAGATATTGCCTCATGACCTTAGAAAAGTCTTAAAATGATTCCAGCATGGTCTAATATTGAAAAATATAGTTTTCTAGTGAATCCACCAGAATGTTCTAGGTTTACATATATTCCTAAGTACCTAAATAGATGTATACACTGTATGAAGTTACTGAATATTTGCTGAGTGAATAAATGAATATAGAAACTATTCTAAAACTAAATTCGCCGTTTCTGTTTTGTCTTGTTTTGTTTTTGTTTTTATTCACTCATTCACTTAGCAAATATTTACTAAGTGTTGTCTATGGATCAGACACTATGCTAGGTATATGGTATATAATATTTGATATATATTATATTTGGTATATGTGGTATGTATATAATAGTAATAAAACCAGACACCATCACAGCCTTTCCAGAAAGGGTAGTCTAGCCAACACTCAGCAGCTATTCTTTCTGACAACCAAGATGAGGCAGATACCTACTGAGGTTACTCCTGGCACCAACAGTAGCAATGTACAGCCAAGAAAGCCAAAGTCCAGCCCAAATATTTTCTGAATCCTAAATATTTTAGCTTGGGGAGGAAAGGTAGAAGAACGCATCCAATTCTTTAGAAGCAGTTTCAGTCATTAAGATGTAATTTGAGTAAAATAAGACAAGGATGTAAAAGAAACTAACAGAATGTAGCCTTCTTTTTCAGGGATTGAGCTACTGTGACCCTGACTCTGGCATGTGCATATGTATTAAAATGTAGAAGTTCTCTGCCTCTGCATTGTTCTTCTGGTCCAGAGTGAGAAGGTCTGAGAGGGAGTGAATAGGGCCACACTTTGCCACACTCCTTATTGGTGAACTAAAGTGTTGATTTAATTCCTCTACAGGAGCGATTCTCATTTTGCAATGTGTAATGGAACCTTCAAGTAACTGAGGGATATTACAATACACATGTAAAAAATTAAAGTAATAATAAAAGCTCTGAATTACTCTCTAGTCACAAAAGCAGTTTCTCTTTTCTTTTGGATGTTGCGTTATTTTACTATGTTGAATGCATTTGAGAAATCCCATGACATTTTTGGTTGACACAACAGTATTTCAGATACTCGTCAGCTTCTGGACTTCTCATTAGTGGGCTGATTAATAAGAACATGGTTTAGGTAATTTATCAAGTTCACTGCAACATTCATATAGAAAGGACCAAGAAGGTAAATATATATATATATTTCTTATTTTAGAGAGAGAAAGCAGGGGACAGAGACAGAGGGACAGAGAGGAATCTCAAGTGGGCTCCATGCTCAGCCCAACATGTGGCTTGATGACAAGACTTTGGGACCATGATCCCAGCCAAAATCAAGAGTCAGATGCTCAACTGACTGAGCCACCCAGGCGCCAGGATATAAGCACTTCTAGACTGAGAAAAAACGTTTTATTTAAAATATTCTGCATAAGTTGAGCTGCACAAAAAGTCAATGACAATAAAGAATAACATATTTCCACAGTGAGTCATAAAGTCAGGGGAATATTCACTCTCACAGGTGGAGTAAGTATACACTTATAAGGCCCTGAACATCATCTTACTCTCTCAGATCTATGATGGGCAGCTTAAGTGAAAGATTATTTTGCCATTTAATCAGGGATCACGAGTATCTGCACACTCACCACAATCAGATGCTGCAGGGAAGTCTGGGATCAGCACACTTAACCCAATTAAAGGCTCCATGTTTCCCCTCATGTGTTGTTGTTGATTGCTTGGAAAGCCAATATTTCCAGCCCATTTACTTCAAATTCATTCCACTCCAAGGTGTTATTTTGCATGGCCAGCCCTCCTGTGTTACCCCTGGCACAGCTGTTGATTTCTCTGTAATTAAAATCCTTGTGGGGAGAGCAGAGAGCTGGCCTTTTACATCATTTTCTCATTAGTTTGGTTTTTCATTCCTCTTGGATCATTGTTTAGGCTTGTCGCAGGGAAATTTTCATTAGGGTCTTTTGGCTGCAATGTTGTTTTAACAGAGCAAATGGAATTTAGAAACCCAAACAAATATCTCTTCATCATTTTCAATTGATAAAAGAAAGATGCTACTAAACAAAACAACCTTTAGGGAGTTATTTCAGCTGCATTTAATATTTGATCTTCAAGTTTAGGTAGAGTTGTAGTGTTTAAAAAATTTTTACAAATGTTAAGTCAAAATTATAAGGGACTCAGTTGAGTTTTCGGAAAGGTATAGAATACAAGTGCCAGAAAGTCGGGAATGTGAAAACTCCCTGTTGTTGACATTCTTCTCTTGGTTATGGACATTAGTGTTGATTGAAGACCCAAAGATATGATTAAAAATTGCTGCTTTGGGGCATTGCATTTCTTTTAAATTTTATTACTCTTGACCTCAGCCATCTCTTCCCAAATTCAACTTACTATGGCATATTTGAATGTTTTTTTAGGTAGATACACACATATCTATAGGATACACATCTCCATATCCACACTTCAGTCAGCTGTGTTATTGCTAGAACAGAGTGAAGATAGTTGTTTCTCTTCATACTTTTGCTCTGGACTGACCTTTATCACCACAGCATTTAGGGAAGCCTGGTACCAGGCTTTCACGCGTAGCTAGATTATACCAAGGAGCCATAAATAAACTCAAGGTTGTTGACACCATTGCAGACATCAAGATCAAAAGAGAAAATTGCATTGAAATTAAACCTGATTTCAGATAAGAAAACCTTAGCCTTCAAATGTTTTCATGTTGACCTTGTGTTACTAAAGTTTCGTCTCTTTCTTCCTTTGCTCACTTAGAAACTAGAATTGAGTAACAAAACCACGGTAGAAAACGTATTACTTCAATAAAAAAAGAAAACCTGCGTGTTTGCAATTACCTATGCATGGGGAACTGGCAAACCCTACCATTTAAATGTACTATGTAAAATTACACTTTACCAAGGGCCACCTAAAAATGCCTGTTTGCAATAGAGGATAAATGCCCCTTTTCTGGGTCTGCTTAATGTTATGACTTGAGCTTCAGCAATTGGTTTAACACATGCCTGGTCTGAGAAGTTTATGTAAGGGTCCTGCTGTTTCAGTCCTTATTAAAAACCTTCTGTGACTCTCCACATTTGCAATACAGATAATGTGGGTGCCTTGAAACAATGGCTGTAAATCTGCAGTGTTATGAAATGGGCTCAAACAATGAGAAATGAACCATATACCTTGTCAACAACTCAGGAACAGAATGGGAACAATCTCATCCCTCCACAACAAGTAATTTGTAGCTAGTCATGAAACCACACAGATAGAGACTACTATAGATAATTGATCCTAGAAGAGCTCTCTCAGCTAATCCAGGACAACATCCCCAGTTTAAAGCAAAGAAATGGTCTCCGAGGGGTTAGCAGGTTGTCCAGGGTAACAGAGCAAGTTACAGAGGCTTTCTGCTCAAAAGATTTTTTTCCACAATATTTTCTTGGTTTGGCTCCTTCACTTATTGGCACAATTTTGAAATTAGTTATCAAGCTTTAACCTGATAGTCAAAATTATTTTTCAGAAGTATTTTTAATGATCAAAATTCCATGCAACTATAAACTTCAGAGTTAAGTGGTAAAAGTGATGGTCAGAAACACATACATCTGCTCCTTTACCTGTTCCAACTTGTAATAACATTGATCATTAAAAATACTTACATGACAGGGATGTCCACTCCCACCACTGTTGTTTAACATAGTGTTGGAAGTCCTACAATCAGCAATTAGACAAAAAAAGTAAATAAAAGGCATCAGAATCGGCAAAGATGAAGTTAAACTTTCACTTTTCCCAGATGACATGATACTCTACATGGAAAACCTGATCGACTCCACCTGAAGCCTTCTAGAACTAATCAATGAATTCAGTAAAATTGCAGGGTACAAAAACAATGTACAGAAATTGTTTGCATTCTTATACACCAAAAATGAAGCAACAGAAAGAAAAATCAAGAAACAGATCCCATTCACAATTGCACGAAAAATCATAAAATACCTAGGAATAAACCTAACCAAAGATGTAAAAGACCTGTATGCTGAAAACTATAGAAGATTTATGAAGGAAATTGAAGAAGACACAAAGAAATGGAAAAACATTCCGTGCTCATGGATCAGAAGAATAAACATTGTTAAAATGTCATTATTACCCAAAGCAATTTACACATTCAATGCAATCCCCACCAAAGTTGCACCAGCATTCTTCTCAAAGCTAGAACAAACTATCTTAAAATTCGTATGGAACCACAAGAAACCCCGAGTAGCCAAAGTAATATTGAAGAAGAAAACCAACACAGGAGGTATCACAATCCCAGACTTTAGCCAGGACTACAAAGCTGTCACCATCAAGACAGTATGGTATTGACACAAAAACAGACACATGGACCAATGGAATAGAATAGAGAGCCCAGAACAGGACCCACAAGTGTATGGCCAATTAATCTTTGACAAAACAGGAAAGAGTATCCATTGGAAAAAAGACAGCCTCTTCAACAGGTGGTGTTGGAAGAGCTGGACAGCAACATGTAGAAGAATGAAACTAGACCACTTTCTTACACCATTCACAAAAATAAACTCAAAATGGCTGAAGGACCTGAATGTGAGACAGCAAACCATAAAAACCCTAGAGAAGAAAGCAGGAAATAGCCTCCTCAACCTCAACTGCAGCAATTTCCTCCTCGACACATCTCAAGAGGCAAGGGAATCAAGAACAAAAATGAACTATTGGGATCTCATCA
>NC_043700.1:97457231-97490882 GCF_006229205.1 Suricata suricatta
TATATATATATATATATATATATATATATATATACAATGAAGTACTACATGACAATGAGGAAGAATGAAATATGGCTATTTGTAGCAAAGTGGATGGACCTTGAGGGTGTCAGGCTAAGCGAAATAAGTCAGGCAGAGATTGACAGATACCATATGTTTGCACTCATAGGTCTAACAGGAGAAACATAACAGAGGACCATAGGGAGGGGAAGGGGGAAAGAGAGTTGGGGAGAGAGAGGGATACAAAACATGAGAGACTGTTGAATATTGAAAACAAACCGAGGGCTGAAGGGGGAGGGGAGGGGGAAAGGGGGTGATGGTCATGGAGGGGGAGGCACTTGTGGGGAGAAGTACTAGGTTGTTCTATGGAAACCAATTTGACAATAAACTTTTATAAATTTTAAAAAAAGAAAAGAAAAAATACTTACATTGGCGCTTTCCTGTAGAAATAGCACTTACCAATTTGCAATAAAACATTAAAATGAGAGATCAGCCTATAAATAAATTCTGGCCACACTTCAGCTGCATTTTATGCCTAATCAAAGTCTGTTCTCTTTCCAGAAACCAGTACTGACCCACTCCTCCTTCCTGAGGGGCTGAGGAGCGGTAATCAGGAAATCGTGAAGAACAATCCTGTGGAACTTGTGAGGTCACCAGTTGTTCACAGGCCTCTGGGCGGAACTGAAAACACTGCCTGCCAGAGCAAAAGGCAATGAGGACCAATAAATGCTGGAGCTGGTGCATCCTCCATCCTTTACAGCAAGGAGGGGCCACAAACAACACCAAAGGAAGAGGGTGGCCACAGCAGAGAGGAGAGGATGCTGCTGCTGGGTTTCCTCACATGTGGAATAACGCAGGACCTTCCAGAGAAGCCAGCCCTTGCGGAGTGGGGAGCATGAAAGGACACAGGTCTGAACCAAACTGACTCCATGATAGGCTGTAAGTTTCCCCTCTGAGCTTAAAGGCCTAAGTTTAGGTTTCCTAGAATCATTAGACAGTAGTAGGAAAAGGGCACATATTGCTCCACAAGGACCACCGTCGCAGCACCCAATCAGAAGCGGCCAGCTAACACACTTAACATTCCTAAGGACAGGTCTGTAGAAGGAAACCATAGATAGTTACCTATTGTTTAATACTAGACTAACCCGTTACTCACCCCACGTGGGGGTCTTTGGCCCACCCTGTAATTGGTTATTTTCAAAGAAACACTAAAGGTCGTGATTGGGTCCCGCCAAAAGTAACGAACACTCTGGACAATGTGTATGGTTAACATTGTTGCTAAGGCTGTTATACGATGATGATTGGATTCTGTACCTATGTCATAATTTTCTGTAACCCCGCCTTTTTCCAAACCCCATTAAAAACCCTACCCAGCCTTTGTTTGGGGCTCTCAGCATGGATCCACTGCATTGGTGAGGTCTGGGAGCCCGAGCTTAAGCCTGAATAAATGCCCTTTGCTTTTGCGTCCATGACTTGGTCTCCCTGGTGGTCTCTGGTCTTTGGGGATATTGCAATCTGGGCAGAACAAGCACAGAGTTCTCCGGGGCCTCTGGAGTCTCTGCTGCTGCAGGAGTGCTGGCGGGAGCCGGGGCTTGTTTCCCACACCACTGAAAACCCTCCGGAGCACCACTGGGAGCATTTGTTGTTTGCTTTGGTTTTTTCTGTCTCTAAGATATAGACTTGGAGGATCTCAAGTAAGAATTGTGGGCCAGGGGTGCCTCGGTGGCTCAGTCTGTTAAGCCTAGACTTCCACTCGGGTCATGAATTGCGGTTGGTCAGCTCCAGACCCTGACTGACCCTTTGAGTTCTGTGCTGACCTCTCAGAGCCTGGAGCCTGCTTCGGAGTCTGTGTCTCTCTATCTCTGCCGTTCTCCTCTCCCCCTGGCTCACACACACACACACACACACACACACACACACACTCTCTCTCTCTCTCTCTCTCTCTCTCTCTCTCTCTCTCTGTCTCTCTCTCTCTTTCAAAAATAAATAAACATCTAAAAAATTTTTAAAAGAATAGTGGGCAAAATCAGAACCTTGGCAATAAGCTAATGGCAGGGGCTACTTTAAAAGTTAAGTATAAGAGTTTACACTACACCAGATATCCTCTTATTCCCTTTGAAATGAAGATATAAATCTAACCTGCAGAGACAGGTTGAGAGGCAAATGTTTTATTGCTCTGCTCTTGAATTCCAGAGCTTGAATGTTAGAAGGGAAGCGTTCAGGTGACAACAACTGGGACCAAGAGAAAGAAAAGACAAATTCAATTAAACAAACATAAAAAAATAAATACAACCATAGAAATGGTAACTATATCTTTTTAAATGTGTTTTTAAAATGTTTATTTATTTTTGAAAGAGAGAGCGAGTGGGAGAGGGACAGAGAGAGAGGGAGACAGAAGGTCCGAGTCAGGCTCCCCGCTGATGCGCTGACGGCAGAGATCCCAATGCAGGGCTCCACACACTAACCTGAGATAGGGACCTGAGCCAAAGCCGGAAGCCTAACTGACGGAGTCACCCAGGCGGCTCATAGTAACTATTTTTATGGAGAAAGAAGGCTGATGTCCTGTAACAGTGTGACTATTGAGGTTTCATTTCTGACAGCACTGGGTGCTCTAGCCCAGGGATCGAATGGAAACTTACCCAAGAGGGCATGGACTGTTGGGCGGTCTGGTGGACCCGAAGGAGCCCTAACCTGGGAGAGCTGTACCGGGACTCAGATCCCGCGGCCCAGAGGGCAGCCTCACCTGCCGTGGGCGGAAGCCTGTTAGCTTTCCAGGAGCTCTGCTGTTTCACCTATAATGTGAGGGATTAAATTAGGGACTGCCTAAGGTTCTTTTTAATAATAAAAATCTGAATTTTTTTTTTTTTACTATTTTTATTTAGTTTTGAGAGAGAGAGAGAGAAAGCATGAGCAGGGGAGGATCAGACAGAGAGGGAGACACAATGTGAAACAGGCTCCAGGCTCTGAGCACAGAGCCTGATGCAGGGCTTCAACCCACGAACCGTGAGATCATGACCTGAACCGAAGTCGGATGCTTAACAGACTGAGCCACTCATGCGCCCCTTTAATAACAAAATTATGATTCACAACATAAATAATTCCATGCACGCTTTACTTGCATGAAATCAAATAATATTTGCTGAAAATGAAATGGCAGAACAAAAAACCGACATTTTATGTATGCAGCAATATTTCAATGAAGAAGATTTCATTAGAGCTTCAATTCATTAAAACCTTTAGCAAATTAGGCAGAATTAGGAAATGCATTTCAGGAGTGGTACAAAGCTGACAACTTTCCTAGATAATAAAAACTTGGACTATGAGCTTTATCCAGAGATTCTTTCATGTTTCCAGGCTTAAATATAAAAAGAGATCTTGGAAATTTTAAAATCCAGTTTCTTCATCTGGTACAACCAAAGATGTTAACTTCACTTCCGTATAGCTTTTCACACCACTAAACAAGTCCAATTAAAAGGATCTAAATATTGCATTATTTAGTACTTCTATAGACACAGTGTGCCATAAAAAAACATGACAATATTATTTTTAACTTAGAAGATCCCAAATAATAGCACCTTATATACTTGTACGATGACTTACATTTTAGAGCACTCATGTATCCATTATTCTACTTATTCCTCAAGGTAACTTTGTTAGGTAGGGCTTTTACCCCTTTTAGGTGAAGATACCTAAGTTCAGAAGTGTTATGTGACTTCCTGAGGATCACACAGCTGGAAGTAGCAGAGCTGAGACGGTGCCAACAATTCTATCATCAAACCCAGGTTTGCTTTTCATTTAAGTAGTAATAGAGTGCAATTGTCTTTCCAATGTGGCTCTTCTAGGCAAGGAGTTTCCTCTCGTGCCCACTCCCCTATTCCTAATGCCCAGATGAGAGCCTAGCTGTTAGGAACTCCACTAGCTTTTGCTGAATGGTTGATTGGTCATTTTATTATCACAAATATTATATTTACATAATATTATAATATGACAAATATATTTGTCATGGACATCTTTGTAAACATTGGAGTTAAAAAATACCAATATCTAACCATTCAAACACAATCACTATTACATTTCTGAAAAATTTACTTTCATTTTCTACACATCTTTGTTTAGATTTGAGTTTTATGTTGTACTTTATGATAGGCTGTATTAGGCATATTTATATATGTATATGTGCATATATATAGCTTTCCAGCACCTCTTTTGAGAAAGTTCACTGTTCTTAATCCACATAGTTCAGATGGTTGACTTTTCTCCTTCAGGGCATTTAAACTTAGTCATGGTGATTGGTTCAATAGTCATTTAGAAAAACAGCAATAGTAATGGCTAAGGTTTATTCAGTGTTTACAATGTTCCAGGGACCCAAATAAAACATGTATTAATAATTTGCAGGTATAATCTCATTTAATTCTCCAAATAATCCTGTAAAATAATAATTGATTCTACTTCAAGTTTTAAAATGAGAAAATTGAAACAGAGAAACATAGCAACTTCCACAGATCACACAACTGGTAAATTGTAGAGCCAGGATTTTTACCTGGGGAAGGTGACTACCGAGCCCACTCCAGGCAGTGTGGGAAAGGCCTGCCTGAGGAAACCTGACAAGGAAAGCCGGGAATGGAAGAGAAGTTGGCACTGCCAACATTTGTTTTCCCCCAATACAGCTATTTCTGAAGATGCTGACACACCTAAATAGATTGGTACATGGGTAAAGCATTCAAGGCTATTTGTTGCTTCATTACCTTAATAGCAAAAGACCAGAAACAGGCCAAATGCCTACCAACAAGAGACTAGTAAAATAAATAAATAAATAAATAAATAAATAGTATGAACTGTTCATACAAATGGACTTATTTGGCCATTACAAAAAAAGGCAACTGTATAATTTAGCAACTTTCTATATCAGTTACCAAATGGCATGTGGGACCTTTAAGGCTGGGTGGACATTGTTAGTGCATAATGCTAAATTTTGCTGACATTGCTGACAATTTTCTTTGGGAAACAAATACGATTACACTTTTTTTAATTAAATAAGGCTCTCCAACAACCCCCACTCTTATATTTGTATATATGCAATTATTACAAACTCTGTACTCCTTTTTACCATGCATGTCCTGGGAAGGAATTGGGGTGTTGACTCAACTACAAGGAAAATAATCAGGAACCCATTGCTTAATTCAATCTACTGGCCAATGTGTATACATCTTACATAGTAGCTCTAGTCGCAGAACTTGTAAAAGCTTCAGCTGATCTAATTTTATTGTCTCCTCATATATGATGACTCCTCATGATGTGCAGAAATCAGCTTTTCTTAGCTAGACGCCTTACAAATATTCAGGGAAATATTGTTACTTTCTCTTTTAAATCTCTCTAGCCATTGTCATAATCCCTGAAACCTAGCAACATTCCTTTCTCTACGTAAGGAAGGAAAATCACATAACCTTTTGACTTCTGTGGGATAATTTTTTGGATTATCCCTTAGATAATCCTGATTTAATTTTGTTTGTTAAATGAAATGAAAAATGTTACACAGGTTATATTATCACAGATCAAACTTCACCATTAGAGAATGAGTTTCTACCAAAAGTTAAATGCACCAAACGGCTGAATTGATCAGCCTCCTCTGAGATACACAAGTCACACAAGTTAAAAAGCAAATATTTATACCAATAGTAAGTAAACTTGTAGGATGGGCCATGGTGTACATAATGCTTCAAAATCAAAGAGGCTTCCAGAAATCTGCAGAAATAACTAAAGTTATTGCAACCATATCCTTCAAAAAAATTTCAAAAAAAGATTCAAAGAAGTCCTCCATTGCCAAAGTAATTCCCTGTTTCTGGGGAAAAAAAACATTGGCAAAAATCAGAATACACATTGCTTAAAGATAATGGTGGTGTTCACAAAACTGTTGTCGGGTCATTCAAAATGATCTGCTTGGACTTATAAAAATACTTCATTTTTTAAAAGAATGTTGCCAAGGGTGTTTCCATCATATGTCTTACTTAACGTAAACATAATCCTCTCAATACTGTAAACTGGGACATGGACAGGAATCAAGGCCTACAGCTCCCTTGTGTCCCTCTTTCACTGCCACAAATGAGCAGTAAGTATCTTCTGGTCATTATTTACTTCTTCTCAGAATCTATTGAGGCTTTATGTCACATGAAAGGAAGTAGTAGTGAAAAATTCGTTTGATGTTGTGAGATTTCCACTACACCACAATGGTTTAGAGGGTCCTGAGACAGGTAAGCCTCCTTGATATCAGGTAATTTAAAAATGCAAAGCCTATCTATAATAATGAAAGGAGGGAAGAGAAAGTATATTTGAAAATGTGGACCTTTCAGTGTTTGTCAGGAAAGCTCAAAAAATTTCCTTAGATATGAAAACATATTAATAATAATTTCAACAGATGTAAAGAACACAGATGAGAACATAAATGACAAACTTTCAGCAAGATAAAAAGAGCATATAGGTGATTTTGTTTTCTCTTTATGTTTTATGTTTTCAGAAATCCTTTTTTACTCTGAGATCATAATGATAATCTCATACTTTGAAAATCTTGGAAATTTTTCCTTTTATATTACATCTTTTATCCAGCTGCAAAATATTATTTCCCCCTTTTTTGAATCAACTTTATTAAGAAATCATTAACATATAATAAAATGCACCCATTTAAAGCATTCAATTCTATAAGTGTCAGCAAAGCTATACACCTGTGTAACTATCACTGCCATAAACTGTAGAATATTTCCACTATTCTAGGAATTCTCCTTTTTCCTTTTCCCCAGCCTCAGGCAAACACTTGTTGCTTTTCTTCACTGTATATTAGATTTCTTTTTTTTTAAGTTTATTTATTTGTTTTGAGGAAGAGAGAGTGTGTCCACACATGCATTGGGGAGGGACAGAGAGAAAGAGAAAGAGAGAGAGAGAGGGAGAATTCCTGTCTGTTAACACAGAGCCTGAAGCAGGGCTCAATCTCAGGAACCATGAGATCATGACCTGCGCTGAAATCAAGAGAGCTTAACTGACTGAACCACCCAGGTGCCCCTAGATTAAATTTCTTATTCCTAGGGTTACATATAAACAAAACCATATATGATGTACTCTGTGGTGTTAGGCTTCTTTTGCTCAGGGTCTATTTTTGAGATCCATCCATGTTATTGTATAAATGCATTGTATATCACAGATCCATTCGCCTAGTGATAGAAGTGTGGGTTGTTTCCAGTTCATGGCTATTATGAATAAAGCTGCTATGAAAATTCATATTTAAGATGTTTTATAGGCATACATCTTTATTCTTCTTGGCTAAAGACCTTAAAAAAATTGCAAGACTGTGGGGCAAGTATGTTTATGAGGAACTACCACAAATTTTCCAAAGTGATGGTGTCATTTTATACATACATCAGCAATTCATAAGTGATCCAGTTGCTATCCTTATGCTCATATACACTCACTAACACTTGGTATTGAGATTATTTGTTACATGTTAGCCATTCAGTGGGTATACAGTTGTACCCCATTTGCATATCTTTTTTTGTGCTAATAGTCCACTTGTATATCTCTTTTCTTAAGTGTCTGTATAAAAACCTGGCTTGTTTTAATTGGATTGTGTGTCTTTTTATATTTGATTATAAAAAGATGTCATATATAAACAGATATGAAGATATAGGTATAGATCTATCATTGGGTAGATATAAGTATTATGAATATTTTCTCTCAATATGTACCTTGCATATCCATATTCTTAATAGTATCTTTAAAATATATTTCCAAATTCTTTGATACTCCTTCCTTCAAGAGATGAAGGTTAAGCATCTCCCTTTGAATTTTAGCTGTAACTGTAGTGGATTTACTTCTTATTAATAGAATAAAGTAAAATTAACAAAGTGCAACTTTGGAGACCAGATCACTCTCCCATCCTCTTTTTTCTCTTATCACTGTAAGCATTTCTCTATCCCACCATTTTTTTTTGAGCCAGCTCTTAAGGCAAGACAATGCTACTATAGTCTACTTCGAAGTATTGATATAGAACATGCTTTTTCTCTGTACAAATAAGCAAAGAACACTAGAAGAACTTCACTCTCTACAAAATGACAACAGTGTACCTTTACTATCTTTTTTCAAGGGTTAAGTCTACTTTCTTGATATTTGTAATGATTTAGTATATAGAGACTTTGGTCCTTTAACTATTGGTTTCTTTCTTCTCTTTCTCCTCCTCCTTCTCCTTCTCCCACACATATTTATCAAGTGCCTGTTATTTTCCAGCACAGTTCTAAGCCCTTGGGATAGTCATCAAAAATAAAACAGATAATTTCATGAAAAGAACACTTACAAAACTAGGAACAAAATAAATTACCTCAAAATCATAAAACCACATGTGAAAAGCCCATAGCTAACACCATACTCAATTGTGAAAAACTGAATGCTTTTCCAAGATGAGGAACAAGGCAGGAGTGCTCAAGTTGACTACTACTATTCAACATATTCTGGATCAGACAGGAAAAATAAACAAAAGTCATCCAAATTAGAAAATTATCTCTTTGATTACATGATCTTATATATAGAAAACCCTAAAACCCCAAAACCCTGTTACAATCAATAAATAATTTCAGCAAATGTGAAGCGTACACAATCAGCACACAAAAATCAGTTGCATTTCTATACACTAATGATGACTAATCCAAAAAGGAAATTAAGAAAACAATTGCACTTACTGTAACATCAAAAAGGATAAAATACGTAGGAATAAACCATGGAGGTAAAAGACTTATGCACTGAAAGCTATAAAATATTGCTAAAAAATAAAAAATACAAATAAGTGGAAAGATATTTGTGGATTGGAAAATTTACTATTGTTAAAATGTTCATACCACCCAAAGCAATCTATAGCATCAGTGTAATCCTCATCAAAATTCCAATGACATTTTTTTGTAAAAATAGAAAAAAACAGGAGCACCTGGGTGGCTCAGTAGGTTAAGTGTCCGACTTCAGCTCAGGTCATGATCTCACAGTTTGTAAGTTAGAGCCCTGTGTTGGGCTCCGTGCAGACAGCTCAGAGCCTGGAGCTTGCTTTGGATTCTGTGTCTCCCTTTCTCCCTACCCATCCCTTGCTTGCTCTCTCTCTCTCTCACTCTCTCTCTCAAAAATAAATAAACATTACAAAAATAGAAAAACCATCCTAAACTTCATATATAATCTCAAGGGCCAAACAGCTAAAGCAATCTTAAAAAAGAACAATGTTGGAGGCCTCACACTTCTTAATTTCAAAACATAGTACAAAGGAACAGTAATTAAGATGGTGTGAGGTGCCTGGGTGGCTCAGTTGATTAAGCATTTGACTTTGGCTCAGATTATGATTTCATGGTTTGTGAGTTCAAACCCCTTGTTGGGCTCTGTGCTGTGCTGACAGCTCAAAGTCTGGAGCCTGGTTCAGATTCTGTGTCTTCCTCTCTCTGTGTCCCTCCCCTGCTCACTCTCTGTCTCTCTTTCTTTCAAAAACAAATAAACATTAAAAAATTAAAAAAAAAAAAGATGAGGAGGGTCCAGTATATATAAACCAATGGAACAGAATCAGAAATAAAGATTTGCATGTATGGCCACATGATTGTGGACACAGCTGCCAAAGCTACATAATGGGGAAAGGTCAGTCTCTCCAAAAAATGGTGCTGGGAAAACTGGATATCCTTATGCAAAGGAACGAATTTGGACTCTTTACCTTACGCTGTATACAAACATTATCTTAAAATGGATTAAAGACCCAAATATAAGACCTAAAAGTATAAAACCTCTGAAAGAAAACACAAGAGAAGAGCTTCAGGACCTTGGATTTGGCAACAATTCCATGGCCATGACATCAAAAGCACAACTAACTAAAGCAAAAAGGGACTAATTTAAAAATTTATGTGCATCAAATGAAACAATCATCAAAATGAAAAGACAATACACAGAATGTTAGAAAATACTTGCAAATCATATCTGATAAGTAGTTAATATCCCACATATATGAGAATCTTCTACAATTCAACAACAACAATGAAAACACCTGATTAGAAAATAAAAAGGAGTCACATTGGTGGCTCAGTCAGTTAAGCAACAGGTTCTTGGTTTTGAATCAGGTCGTGATCTCATAGTTTCATGGGTTCAAGTCCCACGTGGGGATCTGCACTGGTAGCACAGAATCCACCTGAGATTCTCTGTTTCCCTCTCTCTCTATCCCTCCCCCATGTACACTGCCTCCGTCTCTCTCAAAATAAATAAATAAACTTAAAAAAAAAAATAAACAAATGACTTGGATAGACAACCCTCCTGTGCTGGGAGCCATTTCTGAAGCAAGGCAGGTTTGCAAGGCCTCCCATCACCAGATGGCGACCGGCATCTATACCCACTCAACCCCCACTCAATTTCTCCTTGAGCACCAACCCCCAAGGCGCCTGACTGACTGATATCAGGAGTGATTTGCCTTCTTATGCTAAAAATATGTGACTTGTACCTTGTGAAAAAACTTGTTATAGGAGTTTCTTTTTTGTGATTATAAGAGCAAATGTTACATTTCCTGAGAAAACCTGTTTTCTTCCCCTTGAGAAAACAGGCTAATTGATCCCTGCTCACAAAAGAACTAACTCTTATCTTTGCTATGCTAAAAACATCAGCCTTGTATTTAAATGCTAAAGATCCCTTCCTTCCCCATGTGATAAACATCTAGTCAACTACTTCAATCACTATTGGTAAAGATTATGCTGGAGTCTTCTACCAATCTATGTTCTGGGAAGTTTTTACATACCAAAGAATTTGTCATCAGAAATCATTGTCTAAGGCAACTGCCACTTCTGTTTTGTACCCCATACATTTTTTTAATAAATAACGCTGACTCTGCAGTCAGGGCAGATACCTGACTGGAGAGCAGAGATGCCTGCCTACTGATCAGAAAGAACCTCGTGGCTCTCTCATTCCCTCCCCCTTTCCACGGATTCTCATCTCATTCATGCAAAGCCATCCATCCTTCAGGGAAACCCTGGACCTGCTGGAGCTGGACTCCGGCACTCCTGAGCAGATATACAAATGGGCAATAAGCATATGAAAAGATGCTCAGGAATCATTAGGAAACGCAATCAAGACCACAGTCAGATATCACCTCACATACATCAGGATGACCACTATCAGAGAACAGAAAATAACAAGTATTGGTGAGGATAAGAGAAATCAGAACTCTTGTGCACAGTTGGTGGGAACGTAAAATGGTGCAGCCATTGTGGAAAACAGTATGGAAGTTGTTTTCTATAATTTAAATATAGAATTACTTTATGATCTAGCTATTCTACTTCTGAGTATATATCCAAAAGAGTTGAAAAAAACAGAGTTTTGAAGAGATATTTATACACATATGTTTATTGCAGTATTAATCACAATTGCCAAGATGTGGAAGAAACACGAAGGTTCATATAGAGAAAAATAGATGAAGAAAATGCAGAAATATACAAACTATGGAATATTATGCAAACTTGAAAAAGAAGGAAATTCTGTCACATGCTACTTCATAGATAAATCTTGAGAACGTTATGTTAAGCAAAAATAAAGCTAGTCATAAAAGGGCAAATACTATATGATTCCACTCATATGAAATATCTAAAGCAATATTAACAGAAAGTAGAAAAATGGTTGCCAAGAGCTGCTGGGGGGACTTAACTGCTTAGTGAATATAAAGTTTCAGGTTTGCAACATGAAGACTTTCTGGACACTGTTGCATAACAATATGAACATATGTAACACTACTGAATGTAGTGATCAAAATCGTAAATTTAATGTAATGTTTTTCAATCTCAGTAAAAAATTAAAAATAAAACAAACAAAATAAAACAGATAGAAGTCTGTGTCCCACGTTTAAAAAGTAATCACGTTTTAGTACAATCACCAACCTACCAGGACATCCTGCTGGTCAACTATATGGCTGATATTATTATGATAGGCATGACGTACCAGACATTTGAAACACCTTAGTAAAATAGCTATGTGCCAGAAAGATATATAGCCTGGGAACATGCAAAGTCTTTCTACCTCAGTGATTTTTTTTTTTCGAGTCTGAGACATATCAGAATCTGATCTCCAAAATGAAGGTATGAAATATAAATTGTTGCAGCTTGCCCTATGTCCACTACCACCAATAAGAAGAAGCATAATTCATGAAGGACCTTTAGGACGAATTTGGATTTTGCAAAAAGCATATATTACATTTGTGATGATTGTGTGTGCGTGTGTGTAGGTACATAAAAATATACGTGTTTTTCTCTATCAGATAAGTCATAAAGCTGCCAGTTTTAATTGGCCTTGGGCATAAGAAGTCTTTCCAGCTGGTTCAGTGTAAGCATTTTCAAAATCAATGGCTGTATACCATATGCTAGGAGTGGTGTTGTAAATAGAGCACATCTGGAACAGCAATTACAGTTTGAGTCACCACCTTATTAATGTCAGAAAAATCCCTTTTTATTCTCCCAAAACAAAACCTAAGTTAAAAGAGCATTTGATAGAAAACACCACCTCTACTTATTTCAAGCGTTTAAAGATGACACTAACATCTGTAATTCTTCCAGAAAAGGATACTGGTTTTGGCTAACAATTTGATATGAAACGATGGTTACAAAGGCTTCCTCTTGGCATGTTCATCAGAATGGCCTTTACTTCATAAGTTAGTGAGCCAATGTGTATTATCTGCCAATTGTCAAGTATCCTTGTTTCAAATCTACATTAATAAATGGAGGAAATAACCAAGATACGGTTGTGAATCCATTATGTCCACTATGAGACAGCCTCAAGACAAAATTCCTTTTATCACTCAAGCTTCATACACTGATTTGCAAACAACTGTCATTGGTAGAACACAGTGCTATTTAAGTGACAAGCTTTAGCATCAGACCTGAGCCCTGTAATCCCTGAAAAAGTGTAGGTAAACAGCAATGTCAGTAAATGGTCACTGGTCCCTTTAGTGAAGCACAGCATAAATATCTACAAACCAAACTTTAGGCCTTATCACAGTGCCCTTCCTTAAATGCACTGTTGAGTAATGGACCTCTGGAGATTGCATGTATTTCTCCACTGTGATAATTCGGGTCAGATTGTTGTGTTTGCTAAATGTAGGATATTCTAGAACACTTAGTCAGTTGCCCTTTTGTCCAGTTTGAGGATTTCCATTTATCCAGGAGCTATCACCAAAGGCCTCTAGAGGAAAAAAATCACAACTTTCTGATTACTCCTACCTTCCTACCTATTATGATAACAATATCTGTCTTTGCTCTAGTGGCTGAGAATTGCCATTCAGCCATAAACTCATTTCAATAGCAATATTTTCATCCTTAGGGAAAAAAAGAGGAGTCACCTCTTCTTTTGACAAGCAAGGCTTTGGGTGCTATGAGTAATCTACATCCCCCTAATTCTCTGCTCCCCTCGCTCCCAATCAATATTTCAAATTTCATGCAGGAGACTGAGAAAGCCTATGAATTTGACTACCTTGTAAGTTTGGACTTCGTGTCTGATTTTCAGTTATACCAGCTTTGAAGTGCCAAGAGATAATGCATTTTTAAAATCACTCTTGCGGCGCCTGGGTGGCTCAGTCAATTAAGCATCCAGCTTCGGCTCAAGTCATGACCTCATGGTTCGTGGGTTAGAGGCCTGCATGGGGCTCTGTGCTGACAGCTAGCTCAGAGCCTGGAGCCTGCTTTGGATTCTGTATCTCCCTCTCTCTCTGCCCCTCCCCTGCTCGCGTTGTCTCTCTCTGTCTCTCAAAAATAAATAAAAATTTAAAAAATTTTAAAAAATAAAATAACTCTTAGAAGTTCCCTGGTTCTCTGCCCTTCAGAGAGCAACAAGCATTTAAAACCCTGGGTGTTTCACTTCTTTCCACAAATCTCTGTAGAAATCAGAAGGAACCATCTTGCTGTCAAATCCTCGTACTCTCTATCTAATGAGCCATCACAGCAGCCCCCAGCTCACTCCAGCCTTACCTTCAAGGCCTTTATCCAGGGGATAATTTAAATAACCATTTTGCTATTTCCATTTCCCATTTTCCATTGATAACTGGATTGTATCTAATCAAACCCAAATACGTCACATAACCACACTTAGCTTCCCATACTTGAGATCAAGTGGCCTGCCACTATTTTGAAACTAACAACTCAATGAAACGAGGTTCCAATTGCTGGAAATTAAAACTGTTTTAGCACTCAGAAAGGGCTCTAGTTGTTTAAAAATCGAAAACAAAACTTAGGAAGGGCCTGATATATAAATACACTTGAGAGCAATCCTGCTGAACTGTCCTCTGACCTCTCATCATCAGCTGAAGTGGAATCAGGGGCCATCAGCAAAACTGTTGACTTGAAAAGCACATCGCCTGCTCCAGGGTCATGGCAACACTATTCACAATTGGCAAAAGATAGAAGCAACCCAAATGCCCATCAACAGATGAATGGCTAAAGAAAATGTGGCATATATATATAATATAATATATATATGAATAATATGGAATATTATTCAGCATTAAAAAAGAAGGAAATTCTGACACATGCCACACTGATGAATCCTGAGGCCATCTTGCTAAAGGAAATAAACCAGTCACAAAAAGACAGATACCATATGAATCTCTTTGAACTATCCAGAATAATTAAGTCATAGAAACAGAAAATGGATTGGTGGTTGGTAGGGGCTTTGGGACAGGAGAAATACAGCATTGCCATTTAATGAGTGTAGAGTTTCAGATTTGTGAGACGAAAAAGTTCTAGAGATTGATTATATAACAATGTCAACATGTATATTACTACTGAAGCATATACCTAGAAATGGTTAAGATGGTAAATTTTTATTTCGTATATTTTATAACAATTAAAGATAATTTTTTTTTTTAAAAAGCAGACTGTCTTAGCTGAGATCCAGGTTTGGACACTGTTACTGACATGACTGCATCTTGCCACTAGCCAAGGATGTGACTGGATACTGATCTCTGATGAAGAAAGCTCGCAAGGTCTCAAGGAGCTTTTCTTAGCAGAAAAGCAGCAGACACATGGCCTCTGTACCCATGGCCTCCAAAGCCCTGCATGACTATTTCTGAGAGCCAGTACCTCAAGCCAGCCTCCCAATTACTCTGCACAGAGTATGGGAAGACTACCAGAAGGTTAAATGGGTGCTAAGTGCCAATCCACTATGTCCACCACAGAAAAATGTTTATAAAGAAAAAATAGTTAAAATACATTTTCAGGACTTCTGGTTCTACTAAGAATATGGGCAATTTAGTTCTGAGACTTCCCACTTTCCATGAAGACTATACAAAGAAATAAGGGAGAAAAATAGGGAAAAGAAACCAAAAGATTCCCACATACTGCATTTTCTATAAAACTACAAAATGTAGAAACCCTCCAAACCACAGATTATGTGTGAGAGATGTCGCCACAGGAGACGCAAGAAAGCTGTGAGGCAAAAGAATGGAGGGTGAGGAAGCAGTAGTGGTAGATTCCAGAAATCTCTAGTAAATACCCACAACGTTGCCATGAGAGGGAGCTGCACAGATCAGTGTAGAGATTAAACAGGGCTCCAGAGTGAATTAGGCTCATCTTCAGTCAAGATTAGGGAGAGAGGCAGAGAACATAAAAAGGAAAGGACTCTAGCCAAGGGAGTCTATATGTGGCAAACCTTTAAAAGATCTAGCAAAATACGGAGAGTGTGCACATTCTCAGAACAGAGTGATATGTCTTAATGATGGTCAAGAGGAGGCCTCTGGTTGGAGAGAAGGGAGATTGAGAAAACTGTGGACTGGTGGCAAAGGCCCTCCTAAACCAGATAGGACGCTGGTTGACAGAGGAAGTGTGATTACACAGATGAAAAAGAAAGTCTTTCACTATAACACAGTGATTTTTGTAAGAGTTACCTTAAGATGGCAACCAAGCGGCCACTTTGCTGTGGGTCGGGAGAGAGCTCCATGCCCAGACAACCCCCACCAGCAGACCTGGAATGTCCCGAGACATTCGAAAACAGCCAATCATGAAGCTCTAGCTTCCGCTCACCCCGATAAGGAGGCAACAAATCCCACCCCACCACTGCCCAAAACTGCACTTATGTGGCAATCTGCCCACCCGAGACCAAACCCGGAACTCTTTCACCCATAAAACACCTTGCCCTCCTGTACCGGGCGCGACTTCCCTGGCCCATCCTGTCCGGACTAGGGAATCTCGCCTGAGAATGCTCCCAATAAAGGCCTTTACATTATTTCTAACTCTGTAATAAAAGGTACTCTGATCTCTTTTCCCAGTCTCTTGGTATTGTAAGTTTTTTATTCCGCTGATTTTAACCTTACAATTTCAACCCAGAACAACTTGGGCAACATCAGTAGCCTTTTTAGTTGTCACACTGGAGAACATCTTGTGATGCATAGGACAGCCCCACAATAAAGAATTATGAAGCCCCAAATGTCAATAGTTTCAAGGTTGGAGTGCTTGGGTGACTCAGTTGGTTAAGCATGTGACTCTTGGCTTTGGCTCAGGTCATGATCTCAAGGAGTGTGGGTTCAAGCCCCCCATCAGGCTCTGCACTGGTGACATGGAACTTGCTTGGAATTCTTTCTCTCTCCCCTCTCTCCCTGCCCTTCCCCCACTTGTGCTGTCTCTGTCCTTCTCAAAAATAAATAAATAAACTTAAAAAAATAGTTCCAACTTCGAGGAACTTTGCTCTAGTAACAGAAAAGGGAGCCCTGGAGCTGTGAGTTTTTAGAATGCTACCTTGGATCACCTCTTCCTCCATTGGAACTTAGTGCTTATGGTCCAGGAAAATCAAATAAATTCAAATATTTAAAAAAATAGAAGCACAGAATCCTGTGAATTATACTATAAAGGAAACTGAAATGAAGAGGCTCATTTTTTCCATAGATAATGAAAATTATTCAAAAAATATTGTCATGAAAAAGATGAACACTGTAATCCAACTGTCCTACAGAAATTATGAAAATTGACAGAAAATCATACAGAAGAAAGGTACAATAACTAAGGGAGGAGGTGGTGGATGAAGGCATTGGGCAGCTACAATCTGAGAATTTGAAGTGGACCTGGAGACTACAGGTGATTTAAAAAATGCAGGAGCTCAAGAAACCACTAGAACAAAAATACAAAGTTTGTGCTTTGACTGCAGAGTAAGTAATTACAAAAGAGACTGTTTGGCTTGAAAAGCTTAAAGCATTTATTTCCTGGCCCTTTAGAGAAAAAGCATATTGACTCATGGCATAAAGAGTGGAGCAGCAATATCCGGGGACATGTCTGGTGAATAGAACCTGAATCAGGCAGGCTTGAGTTAACCTGTTTTGATTTTATGTTATGGACCATGGAAGGCCACGGAAGTGGTTTCCACAGAGAGTGCCCTAACCAGGTAAATAGTTTCAAAAGGGTACACTGACTTCTATGTTTGAGACAGGGAGAGAGAGACAGAAATGGAAATGAGGAGACTGACTAGGAGGCTACTGTGGTAATGCAAAGACATGATGGTGTTTTGGGCTGGGGTGGTTCCAATGAAATGTAGTCTAAGAAGTATGAAGGGGACTCATAAGTACAGGGAACAAATTGGCAGATGCCAGATAGGTGGAAGATGGAATTATGGGTGAAACATGTGAATGGGATTAAGAGGTACAAACTTCTGGTTATAAAATAAATGTCATGGAGATGAAAAGTGCAGTACAGGAAATGTAGTCAATAATATTATAATAACATTGCATTATGACAAATCATAACTAGTCTTATTAAGATAATCATTGTGTAATGTATAGAGTTGTCCATTCACTTGTCATCGTACACTTGGAACTAATGTTAACATTGTATGTGGACTATATTTCAATATTATAAGGGGAGGGGGGCACTTGGCCGGCTCAGTTGGAACAGCATAGGACTCTTGATCTTGGGGTCATGAGTACAAGCCCAACGTTGGGTGTAGAGATTTCTTAAACAAACAAACTAACTAACTTAAAAAAAGTTTTTTTAATATAAAGAGGAAGGAAAAAAGTATTTACAGGGTAGGGTATTCAGAATTTAGGGATTTATTTGATGTAAGGATGGGGTAGAAGGAGATATAAAAAAACGTTTTCTCTTTTCAGTTATCTTGCCTCAAGAGTATCAACTGAAATTAGGAAAAATAGAATAGGACATCCTTGAAATATCATCGTTCTAGATGTCTTACTTTTGTAATGTTACGTTTACACACTGATAGCTATGTTATTTCTGGTTACCACTATTATTTTAAACTTAAAATTTGGGGTATGTTAAATATAATTGTCTAACAGTTTAAAGTTATATTATCAGGCAAACATAAAATGAACATGTTTCAAATATATTATTTAACTCATTAATAAATGAAGGACCAATACAGTGTTATTATTGGGACAAAGGACATTTTAGAAATATCTGTTTGAAATTTAAAACAGCAAATTTAGAGTGTACCTAAGTGGCTCAGTTGGTTGAGATTGACTCTTGCTTTTGGCTCAGGCCATGATCTCACAGTTTGTGAGTATGAGCCCTGTGTTGAGCTCTGCACGGACAACACAGAGCCTGCTTGGGATTCTCCCTCTCTCTCCCTCACTCTCTCTTCCTCTCATCTCCTTTCTCCTCCTTGTGCTCTCTCTCGAAATAAATACACTAACTAACTAACCAGCTAAATAAATAAATAAATTGGAAATGTTAGAATAAAATTACATCTAGTAATGGTTATTATTTTACAGAGTGATTAACTTTTGTGGTTATCTGTTCCACTAGACAAAAACTATGTATAAACTCTAATGGACAAAACTCTGTAAATTAACATTTGCTTCTACAGAGTTGCAATATTTCCCAGACAATCAAACATATCAAACCCAGTACTATGATAAAAGAACACTCAATGATCTCTTTTTAAGTTTTATATAATTTTTTCTGGTAGGTCTCTTATGTTGTCCATAGTGAAATAAATGGCATTGCTCATTTCAACATAATTTAGATACAATAATTCTATTTCTACTATGATTTCTGTCATATTCATATCCACATAAGGAAGAGATAAACAAAAGATGTCTTGGTCATAAGAATCATAGGAGGGGGAAAATAAGTGTTATATAAAACATGGTTAGAAGACTTCTTTCTGATTTTAGGTGAAAGTTTTCCATTTCTGCGATATTCACTGAAATCTTAAGTCCAAGGGTCTAACTTTAAATACATAAACTTTAATTTGTAGTAAGGAAAAAAAATCTCTTCTTAAAACTAAGAGCAAAGCTAATGATAATTTACCCAAACAAAACAAGACTTAAGGATATTTGCCCAAAACAAGACTTAAGGATATTTTTCTTACTTGTTTTGTGACCTTGGCTTGCCAGCTTGGCAGCTTCATCATTTGAACATGGCCTGCTATCAAACGGCTGACCAGAGTTTTTTGAAGAGTAGATTATCAGGACTGTGGTTTCTAGAACCAGCTGTACTTGTGTGTAAACTTCATGTTCTTCTCGCCTAATAGTCATACTTTATGGAATAATTTTCTGTCATAGGACTAATTATGAAGCACATAGAATTAAATGTTTTAACACTCCATATTTATTTTAAACCTATACATTTTCTCAAAGTCAATCTTTGTGGGCAGTAACTTGTATCATTATCTATCTCACTTGCCAGTGGGAAGTCTGAGCCATGAGAAGGAAACATCACAACTGTGATGTTCCATTGAACAATTTGGAGAAACTAAGAATGTATTTTCCTGGGAAGCTGAAGGAATCAAATCATAAGGATTTAGTATTGACCTAGAAATGTATTGTGAATGTCAAAAATAAAATTTCAGAGATGAATAATTTTAAAGAGGAATTCTAAGAATCTCAAGCTTTTTAATAGGTGTCATTCATGACTAATGAGGTGTTCTATTGTGAACTTGGATAAGATAACTCCCAAAGGTGCTTTCATGCAATGGGGTAAGAGGGAGGCCATATCACTTGTAGTATTAGACTTGGGAAATGGAAATGGAATTGCTCCCAGGGCTAGGATTTGTCTGTCATTTGGTACTAAGTAAGCTCAAAGGCCCAATTCTCTTTCTATTCTTGGTAAAACTAATGCAAAATGCAGAAGAAAATTAACTATGTCTTACTGAATTCAGACAGTTCTAGAAATAATCCAAATGGTCAAATGATTTCTTTGGCCTGTGGCACGCATATCAGTTGCCTTCCCAAGTCATTTCATTTCTTTATCATTCTAAACTTCCCTCATTTTCCACTGGCCATTCGTTCAGAAAAACAAAATGGTGCCTCCTCACAAGTACTTGAAAGACCAGGAATTTGGAGCAATCCTCTACTGGTGAGGAAGCATTCATGTTGCTTTATAGCTATCACAAAGGTAAAAATCAGAGTTTTCAGTAAAAAGTATTTTCCACTATCTAAAAAAAATTAAATTCTTCATTAAATCAATTCTTCATTAGAAAATATTGATTAAATAAGTCTTCAAAACAATTTGTTTTAAAATGTCATGGATTTTTGTCAAAGAGTAGAGATACTTTAGAATTCAGTTTCATATCTAAAGAGAAAATCTCCAAAAGCAGCTTTACTTTGTTCAACAATATCCATAACTAGAAAGAATCAAACACACCTATGTAAATATTTCAGCATTAAGGTATGCATACTTTCAGGCAACAGCCACACATGTTAACTTGATTTCATTTTTAATATATTTATTAGGGAAAGACTTCTTTCTTTTCTGAAGGCTTAAGAGAATATATACTTGGATCATTCCAAGTTTAGCATGAAGCTACATCACCTATTGTGATATAATAAAGTCTTATTTATTCCCATTTTCTTCATCTTAGATAGTTACAAGGTATTATAAGAAGTTGAATAGGTAGTCTCAAAGAAAATGGAAATTTCCCTCACTGGAGACTGAGAATGACCAAACCTAACATAATAAAATCTGCCTTGGAATTACTTTTTTCTACTTTGATAACAACAGTGATAACATGATGATGATGATGATGACGATGATGATGATAAAACCACCACAGCAGCAGTGACTAAGCTTAACTAAGTGTTTGGTATGCACCAAGCACTGTGCTTAGCATTACCTTCTTTACTCTTAGCCATCATCTTTCTATGAGGTCTCTTCACATAAAGGGACACTTAAGTAAGCATAAGCTATCAGAGAACCCATTTTGGTGGCATCTGTAGACATACTGAAAGTGGCTCACAATTTTGCTATTTTTTAAAATTTCCTGTTTCATCATAATCATATAGGTTAATTTTACACTCTGTTCCATAACACATATGCTTTTATTTTACCATTAAAGTAATACTTTTTTTTTTTTTTTTTTGGAGAGACAGAGCCAGTGTGAGCCGGGGAGGGTCAGAGAGAGAGGAGATACAGAATCTGAAGCAGGCTCCAGGCTCTGAGCTAGCTGTCAGCACAGAGCCCGAAGAGGGGCTCGAACCCACAAACCGTGAGATCAGGCCCTGAGCCGAAGCCGGACACTCAACTGACTGAGCCACCCTGGCGCCCCTAAAGTAATACTTTTTAAAACTTAACATTAGAAACCTTATATATACAAATATAAGCAAATAAAAAATTTATATATATTCCTTACAATCAGTATTGTTTACTTGATATTTGAGCCTCACTTTCATTGAAGCAGTCTTGCTTCATCAGTAAAATTCCATCAGAAATTTTTTTAAATGATGTTAAGTCAACTTAATAAGTTAATCATTATCATTAAGATGAGAATTAATTAATTCACTATATCCAAAATTTTTGTCCTCTATCTTTCCTTCTACCCCTGAACATTTTTCCATGAGCTCAAAAACTTTTGGTAAGTACCTCCTTCCATATTTCCACAGCTTAATCATAAGAAAGTAGCCCAAGGCTAATACCAAAGGATTTGAGGCCACAGTTCATTGTATTCTCCCAAATACAGTCCTTTGGGCCACCTACTATGTGTGTCTGGTTAGATCTCAGACCCTTCAAATAAAGTCATTCTAGACATAAAACAATTTTGGTCATTCTGACATTCACCTTTTATTACTCTCAATTTAGATGAGTGGAAGAAAAGTAGAGTTTGTAAGACAAAGACTATGCATATACAATTTTAAGGTTCATTGTATTCATTTACATACTCACAAAAGAAAGTCTTCATGTCCACTCCACATAGCCCAGGAAAGGAAAAATGTAGATACACTTGTAGCAAAATTTCTTGGGAATCTCTAGCATCAAAACATTTTTTTCTTGAAACCTTTGAGTAAAAGTGCCACTCCAAAGGGATTCGATATGTTCCATTGACTTCTTGTACCCCAGCATTTCAGTGCAATATCTTAAAGGCTGTTACATGAAAATTAATATAGCTTAGACCAAATTTAGTTCAGAAAATTATCATAGAGAGCTATCAAGCATTGGCCAATTGAAAGGTAAGAGAAGGTAGGATTAAAAAAAAAATGGAGACATGTTAGGAGAATTCAGTAGAATAACATGGTTTAACCAATTTTTCCTAAGACATGGGAGGGACAAACTCAGGTACATAACAAAATGAGACTCTTAGAGATGGCCTTATAGCCTTTCATCTTCTTACTGCTAGTACACTATTAGTGACTTTAGGAGGATCTCATGCTATGTTGACTTACTGTCATATGTGAACTTTCAAAGGTAAATCAGATAATAATTTCAGGAATGTGACAGCCCCTAAAGTGCTTTCAAAAAAATGACTCTAGTAAAGAACAGTAAATGGAAATATGGAAGGAGGTGACTACAAGGTCCTTACATGTTCAGTTAAGGTCAATGACTTCTCACTCAGGTCACAGCAAAAGGAACCTGTGAGAGATGAGAATCATTGCCATACCACCACGATGATTTTACACCATTTTGAGACATTCATAGCATTCTTGGTGAGTTAAAACTTTTCCCCATTGCCCTGAAAAGAGGGAGAGGAATGACACCAAGGACAATAGAGGCAATGTTACTTTAAATCTTGCCAATCCTTGATCGAATTTGTAAGCAAAAGCTAAAGCAAAATATATCTATTTCTTCCTTCTCTCCTTTCTCCTCACTCTTTCTCTCTCTGATTGACAATTTTGAAGTCCACACTCCAAGCACCTTGACTGGACATCCCAGCCAAAAGATTCATTACAATTAGTTTTGCTGGTATAATGCAATTTTCCCCATCACTGTATTTTTGTTTGGTTACCACTATGTTTCAAACTTTATAAATAATGGATAAGACCTGCACAAGATGGTTTAGAGGAAAATTGCACAATAAAATTGCAAGATAAACTGAAAAATTAAAGAAAAAATAGAGAAGGATTTTAAAGCACACCATCCCAACTGAAGACATATTCCCTATGGATCCAGAGCAATGGAAAGCTGTCCTTAACCCTGTGCAACTGATAAACTTACTTTTCTATTGGAATTCCTTTCAGAGTTAACAATCACTCCAAGCTTGTTCTGGAGTTATATATAATATTTTCAAAGAATTTCTTTTTGTCAGTATGCAGTGACTCTACACTTCATCTATCATCTAGAGAAATCTGTCTTGGGGTCAATTTTGCATGATACTCTTCATCATGTATAGAAGAGAATGCAAAGTTTTGAGGTAATTTTTTTATATAAAGTACATCCTTGAAATATTTTTTCCCAATGTACTGTTGGTTATGAAAATGCTCACAATGTGTTCATTCTTATGCCAGTAAGAATATTACCTCTCTGGTAGTTATTGAATATGGTCTCTTAACAGTATCTTAAGAGAATACCTATTCTATATAGCTATTCATCAATTTTCAAATATAATTTAATAGATGTTGGGTTGATTGAAATATTTACCACTTCACAGTGAACATCAGTCAGTTGACATTTACCAATTAGGAATGCTTCAGTTGTAAAATCAGCCCATCTTTCTGGGAAATTCCTAACATGGAATTTTAAACTTCCACGTCCTGTTCAACAGTATCACACAAACACTTAAGACTGGTAAAGCTCTTACAAGAGTTTATAATTAATTTATTGTGCAGTTGTACTGCCAAAAGTAGAGAGTTATTTGATAGACCAAATTGGTCCCTACATCAAAATTTAATTTATGGAGTTTTGCAAAAGGACAATCCCTACATAGGGGAAAATCAACCAAGGCTTCTAAAGCACACTAGAGCCACTTAATCACTTGGTTAACTCCTCTACACAGTGAATAAAGTATGCGACTTTCAAGATCACATGCGCTTTTTGTGACTTTTATCCCCATGCCTGCACCTGCACTGATGTTGTGGTTGGATGACAGAGTAGACAGCTCTGATTCAAATCAAGAGCTCTGTGCAATTTGGAGTTCTCTTGTTTTCTTTTCTACTCAGCTTTGTTTGGCGTCAGTGACCCAGATGGAAGGTAACACCAAATTTAATGTACTTTAATAATACTCAGTACAACTGAAAGAACAGCCCAGCCAGATTTGACTCTTACAGACATATTAAAAATGTGAATAACCTCTAATTATTGCTCATTATCCTCAAAGTTATTGTATGGGAGCTATAATACCTCTGTTAGAGCACTCATTTTCAACTCTAGTTCTAAAATACTATCCAACTGTTTACTCACCTATCCATCTGTCATACATTTGTTGGGCACTGTTGGTTATGAAAACACGTTGGCATGTTTAAGCCGTTGTGTTAGATGTTATAAGTTTTACCATAATGTAGAAGGTAACCGAAGAGAGGGTGATTGTTAGTTCACAAACTCAAGTAAGCAAGATAAAAAATTGCATTTTCTTTAAAGCCCTAATCCTGTCAAGCTGGAAGATAATTTAGCTTCAGTCATTAGCAGTTTCCCTGTGCAAAGTTGTGCAAGGGTCCTAGAGTTTTATATATGCTCCAATACATCAGAGAGGTCCTTTGGTTACTAGTGGTCATTTTTCCACACTGGTCACTGATAAGACACTGAGGGATATAATCTAAATAGACCCAGTGAGACTAGTCATTCTGATCCTGCCATTCTACCCTTGTGCATGGACTTTCTAGTGGTTCAAAACTGGTCTCTTTGAGTACTACACAGCCATTGCTTTCAAGAGCACTGTCAGGGAGAAGGTACTGTTCCCTGCACCCCACAGATCTGTTTTCCCTCAGTCTAGAAGCATCAGTTTCTCTACTCTCCACTTCTCCAGGACACTGTTTGCCCGCTCAAGCTTTAGAAATATGAAGCCATAAAAGGAAGCATGAAGTGGACATCTACTTTTTGCTTTATGGCATCAATCACAATCCCAAAACAAAAAGAGATGCCAGAATCCCCAGAAGTTCTCCTGACTTTTGCTCTGATGAGACCATCCTTGAAATAATCTCTGTGGCCAGACCAAGGTCTTGCATTCAGCTGGGCTGAGCATGAGCGACCTGTTCTGTGACAAAAGAGATCGAATTAGCCTAAATGATTTATGAATTAGGATTCACTGCTGGAGTTTGGAGGTAACCCCACCCAAACTGAATAGCTACTACATAGAATAGAACTTGGGGAGAGAGTCTTATTAATATATTTCATTAAATGGTTTAATAAACATTTTTCATCCCCAAATCTCATATTATTTTCTGGTACTCCATATAGAACATTTATTTTTATTATTTAATGTTTATTTTTCTTGAGAGAGAGAGACAGAACATGAGCAGCAGGGGAGGGGCAGAGAGGGAGACACGGAATCCAAAGCAGGCTCCAGGCTCTGAGCTGTCAGCACAGAGCCCGAGGCAGGGCTCAGACTCCTGAACTGTGAGTTGATGACCTGAGCCAAAGTTAGATGCTCAACCGCCTGAGCCACTCAGGTGCCCCAATCTAAACTTTGGTAGTTGTCCTGGCTACTAAATGAAGTGCAAGGAACAATAAACCAAGAAATCAAAGCTGTGATTATAAACTGCTCCATTACTGACCAGGCATATTTCATTTATTTTCCATTCACTGGGTACCCAGGAAATGCCAAGTTTTGTGGGGGACACAGAAAATATCGAGATAAAATAAATAGTCCCGGCCCTCAAAAAACCCGAGGTTGTGTTCTTCTCACTGATAGCTTCGTATTTAGCATACCTATTAAAAACGTTTCCTGCATATCTTTGTGTGCCTCTTGCAATTGAAGCAAATAAAAATGTTAAATGGGTAATAAATTTGAAGACTGGGAGGGTATTTAAAAACACCTGGGTGGCTCTGTCAGTAAGCATCCAACTCTTGATTCCAGCTCAGGTCTTGATCTTCGGGTTAAGAGTCCAAGCCCTGTGTTGGGCTCCATGCTGGGTGTGGAAGCTACTTAAAAAACAAAGCAAAACACTCATAACTACCATTATAACTAAAGATACCAATTAAAAATTAAGTAATCATCAATTTAATAAGCGTGATCACTCCCTGCACCTACATCCACCCCAACCACACACATACAACTTGAAATGCCCTGAAGTCTTACAGTCTATAAATTTTAAAGAAAAAATTAGGAGTCTTTACTGACCTTGACAAAAAAATCCTAAAAAAAAAAAAATCCTAAATATATTTCAATAACTTTACCAATAATGACCTATGAACCTCTGAAGTGCTTTTGTAAACTTTAGTAATAAAAATAAATTTTAAGCAGTCATGGTAGGGGAAAGTTTAACTTAGCTTCCTCCTTTCTCTGTGCAAAACAATATCCCTATATCTTTACCATAGGAAATGGCGACCAAAAAGAATACACCAAAATTAAGGCAACAGTTTATTACAGAAGCATGTCCAATATATCATATATTTTTTTCCCCTGGAATTTGAAATGTTTGTGGTTTCATTAGCTCTTCAAAATTTGGTTGGGTTATAATTTATATACTGTGTAGTGTGCTTATATGTTTCTCTGCCATTACAAATTTATAATCTATTATGTCTTTTTTCATTCTAAGTAAATTCTCACTTTCATACTCAATTGTGCGTCTAATTTTGTATTCTTTTTCTTGCAGTCACCACCCTTCCCTCTGCAACACACACACACACACACACACACACACACACACACAACTGCCTAAGCCTGACATCCTACAAAACCTGGATCTGGCCTTGGCACTTTTGGGAGTGCCTGACACATAGAAAGCTCTCAATGTTCACTGTGATTGCTGTCCTTCATTGTTTATATTTCTGAGCTTTAGGTGAGATCATGCACTAAGAGATCGGGCATTCAGGTTTATGAGTGAGATTCACTAATCAAACTCAAATTCCTTTGCTCAGTCTTCAAAGCCTTCATTTACTTTTGGTTCTAGACCACCTTTTATGCAAACATTCACATAGTCTTCAAGTTGTATCTTTGGTTCTATTCTGACTCTTTTCTCTTCATTACTGACTTTACCTTTACTGTAATTTAGGAAAAAATTGTGTTGAGGTGAAAATGTTGTGTATCTACAGTGTATTTTAGTAAGAAAAAGTTTACGAATCTCAACTCAGGCATGCTCTTAACTTTGTGAAATGAAAGTAAATTTATGTACAGAAAACATACATCTACACACAATTTTACTAATGGCTATCCCCATTTGTATGTGGTTATTATTTTATTCTTTACATATTTCTGTAGATGCTGAGTGTTCTACAATAAACATTAATTCAGAAAAACATACTTAAAATTAAGTGAATAAAATAGCTTTTATTCAGTTATTTTTAAAGAGGAGAAAGTGTCTTGAATAAAATGTGCCTTTATTCAAACTTTTCAATGGGCCATTCTCCTGAAGGGTGGTATTCTAATTGGAGCTTAAAGGCAGGAACCTGGCATTCTTGTGATCTACTCCCAGAAATGGTATTAACTTATTCAGTAGCCTTAAGCTCTTCACTTAACCTTTTAGTTTACCCTTTATAAAGAGAGGATAATAGCCATTCTTGGTGAATTACAATGGCAAATTAGCTTAGGTTTGTAAAGGGTTTTAAAGAGGAGTCTCTGTATTAAGTCGCTTTGTAATTTAGGGTATTATTTAAAGAAATAATGATGATGGTAATTAATTATCATAAGTGTCTATGTTCCCATGGTAAAAGAAAACAGAACTTTTTAATAATGTATCTAGTAAAAGCTTGGGATGGAGGCAAAATGGCTCGGTGAATGAATTCCTGGTGAATGAATGCAGGCAGTCTTGACACTAAAAGTCAGGTGTGTGTCCTTTCTGCAAGACCCGCAGACTTGGTTCTTTTTAAAATTTTATTTATTTATGTGCTTTTGAGTCTGAGTGGTAGTCAGGAAATCTGGTGTGAGAGGAAAGACAGCATTCTTGGCAGTATTATTTAAAATATGAATAGAATGGAGGAAAAACACTACCAAATTGAGAAAGGATTTTAGTGAAAGCCTCTTCCCAGCAGCAAACTGAGAGCATATTGTCACTTTAGTAAACATGTTTCTGCTGATCAAAAATAAAATTTTCCTAATCTGATTCCACCTAAACTTAACTTAGTGAGGGGTGATGGTACTTCTATTATTTCTGAGGTTTAAGAAATTAATGAAATAGATTGAAAGACTGATTAAAGTTGAATGGTTTTGAAATAACTTCTAGAAGCAAATGTTACCAATTTTTATCTTTATAAATCATTTGCTCATAGCAAGTCAAAATATATTAGAGGAGAAAAAACATGTTTTTTACATCATCAAAAGTGTAGGCAAAGAAAACAATATTACGGAATTGGGGAGGGGATGGGGTTGCACTTTCCCTAAGGGTGGGAGGGCCTTCTTAAATACTGACAAAAGGCCTGTTTAATTGTTTAAGAAAGTAGATTATGTCTTCGATTTCTTTTGAAGAACACAAGTTTGAAATCAGTAGTGAACATGTGGTTTGCGTTGAGTTCCTGTCAGTACGATTTGTTCCAGGTCTTATATCTCTGACTGTCCTAGTCTTATCAACGCCAGACTGTGAAGAAAAAAAAGAGTCCTGAAGCTCCATCTTTCAGAAGCAGAATGTAGTACATGAGACATTAGATGACCTTGCCCATGCCCCAGGGTGATGCCACATCCTTGCCTTAATCCTCACCCCTCCTAGTGTGGCGGGGGGGACTCCCTTAGTGCTGAGCTTTGCTGCGGAAGTACAAAAGCTGTCAAAGGCAATTTTTATAAAGGAAGGTGTCACTTTCCAGACCCAAACCCTAAGACGCAGCCGAAAACTGGTCCTGCAGTTTCACATGCTCTCACCGGCACCCAGGAAAACTTGCTGCCCATTATAAAAGCTTAGCAAGGGTTTGTCTTGCAAGTTCTGGCTCTAATTTTGTTTTGAACATTCTGCTAAACCTTCCAGGAGCTCCTTACAGGTTTACAGTGTTCTTGATTTTACTTGCTTTGCTGTTCTAATGAACAGTTGAGTGGAAACATAACTCAGTGCTAGGAAGTATTATTCATAGATCCGCTTAAAATGCTATTTACATTATTCTTTTAGGTAGGTGAGAAAAGAACACAGTGTCTCAAAAGTCATGGACTTTTGTTGTGTTGTGAAAGAAACACACATATCCAAAGGTATCTGTCTTTGTTTCAAGAACGTGAGCCAGATACTCCCTATCTGACTTTCTGTCAGTAATGTCTCAATCACTAAAATAAAAGGAAAACATAAGTATGGTGAGAAAGTTTGATTCCAAAATTGTTTAATGTTCTTGTGACTAAATGCCTTGTGTCTGGGGTGTAGATTTTTGGTTAAATAATCAACAGAGTCATTATTATATAAGGGATATTAAAAATAGTAAAAGATTTAATGTTGTGAGATAATATTAGAGTTGATGTGTATTTTTATAACCTAACATCTTTCACAGTTTGGCATTTATACTAAAGATCTTCACCATCTGAGATTTTGGTGCTCCTTTTTGCAGTATTTTTAATGTGTTTTGCATAAACAAATAAATTTGAATAGCAGTTTATTTATTTTAAACTTTTTTTAATGTTTATTCATTTTTGCACAAGAGACAGAACATGAACAGGGGAGGGGTAGAGACAGAGAGGGGGACACAGAATCTGAAACAGGCTCCAGGGGCTCGAACTCGGAATGATGAGGTCATGACCTGAGCCAAAATCGGACACTTAACTGACTGAGCCACCCAGGTGCCCCTTGAATAGCAATTTAAAATTGAAGTGAACTCTTAAAATTCTTCACAGTTTTCTTTAATCATAAATTTTCATATACTAATAGACTCCCTAATAGCGTGGTTGGGAAGTTAAGGAGTAGGCAGGTTCAGCTGCCTGAATAGAATTCAGAGAGAACATTAATAGCCATCGGTTTTAGCATTAGCCCTCTCAGTTTAAAAGGAGAAGGCTTGGTTTCGATGCAGCCAGGCTAGGTCTGAGAACCAAGGGGAGGGTCCCACAGGGCCAGCCAAGAGGGTCTTTGGCTTCATGCAACATAGAAATCAAACATGAGCTAGAGAAAGTGAAAATACTTTGTTTAATAGCTTGAGCGACAGAAGGGTCCAATTGGAGGTGGGTGTCAGGTGAACAATAAGTGTTACTCCATAAATTGCCAAAGGTAGGGATATTGATGCCAGAATCTGCTGAGCTCTATTTAAAGCTAATGTCCCAGGACATGTTCGGAATCTGGCTCTTCTTAGATGTTATTAGTGTTTGAGGCCTAAATCAAAACCCAGAGAATGATTAACTTTCTCACTTCCCCCTTGAATTGGGAACATAGCTTCTTTGCTTACTCTGAATCAAAACATGAAACATGAGTAAATGGGGCCTAGAGGGAAAACAGCAGAGATGAAGCCTTTCTAGAATGGAGTTCCTTCTGGGAAACCTGGGTTGCTCTGTTGCTTAGGCATCTGACTTCAGCTCAAATCATAATCTCATGGCTCATGAGTTTGAGCCCCTCATAAGGCTCTGTGCTGACAGCTCAGAGTCTGGAACCTTTTTTGGATTCTTTGTCTCCCTCTCTCTCTGCCTCTCCCCTGCTTGCATTCTGTCTCTGTCTCTGTCTCTCTCAAAAATAAACATTTTTTTAAAATTAAAAAAGTAAAATAAATAAAATGGAGTCCCTTCAGCTTCCCTATCTCACTTTCATTGGCTCAAAGATGCAGTCTTCGGACTCTTCTCTCCGCCTTATTAATTCCCTTAATGTTATTATTACTTATTCATATAAATGTAGTGCATTGGCCACAGATCCTAAAAGGGACAAGTAAGTTGAGCTTCTGGGGTTTTTCATTTAATTCAGCTTTAAGAAACATGTTTTAAAGCCAAATATTACGTATTGTTTCCTATCTATCTGAGCACACTTGTCAAAGTTTTGACCACAAGATTAAAAGCCATATGCTTCTTCTAACTTTCTTTTAAAAAGAGAGATCAGCATCTGTCCATCACACTTTTATCCACACCTAAGTAAAGCTGAGCTTTCCAAGGGGAAATTGCACATTGTTTTACATGTTTCATTTTAGTTCCATATTTACACATGTGAGTTATTAACACTTGCTCATATTTCCATTGAATTCCATCCAATCATGCTTCTCCCTCCTTCCTTCAGTAACTTGTGGTGGACATCATGAGTAAAATGATGGGCTACTGTGATTTAAAGTCCTTGAGATTTTTCTCAAGTAAATAATATGAATCACTTTTGAAAAGAGTACAACACTATCACAGACATATATTCTTTTTTAAAATGTTTATTTATTTATTTTGAGAGAAACAGAGAAAGAGAAAAAGCTCAAGCAAGGGAGGAGCAGAGAGAAAGGGAGAGAGGGAGAATCCCAAGCAGTCTCTGTGCTGTCAGTACAAAACCTGAACTGGGTCTTAATCTCACAGCCATGAAATCATGACATAAGCTGAAATCAAGACTTGGATACTTACCCAACTGAGCCACCCAGGCACTCCTCACAGTCATATATTCTTAACTGAAGTACAAATCTTGACCACTGATTTGCCTCATAGTTATGTGTTCCTTGGGTAACAATATTTAAAAAAATAATATGAATAATTAACATTTAGTGAACATTTAGTATACACTAAGCTCTCACTCTAGGCTTCATACTCATCATTTCCTACCACAGGTTTCATAAGTAAAATTTAGGTTAAACATTTTAACTTTCTACCTGTTAATCAGAGTTTGCTATGAAGTAAAACAGTAATATGGAAACTCCAAGCAATAACAAGATAATTTAGGCAAAATGCCTATTTTTTTTTTTACTTTACTGAATTACGTAAATCTAGGTAAAATGAATTATTTGCTGTATAGATGTATGTGCACACCTTTAGGAGAATTTGAATAATTTGGGTACTTCTCTGGTTCAATTTTTTGTATCTGAATAGTTTTTCTAAGTGATGAAGTTTCTTGTGTTTATTAAGATAAATGAGAAAGTTCATGTGAGAATTCAACCAGTATTTTACTAGTAAGTGCTTAATAAATATTAGTCTCTTTTGTTGCTGTTGTCTTGTTATTCACTCATTCATTTATTCAATACTACTTACTGAGTGCCGTCTATGTACCAAATATTGTTCTAAATAGTAAGAATAAAATAATGAGCAAAATAAACAGAAATTCCTGTTTCTAGCCATGAACAAAGGAGAAATTTTGTAAGATAGAACTAGGCTGGAACCAAGTTTGATAATAACAGCAACTTGTGAATAGTGCTTGTTTTTATTTCTTACTAATATATTCCATGCCTGGGCATTGTAAGAGCTTTTAATATGTCTAATTTTAGCCAAGTTGACAATCCTTTTAAAATTTTTACTTTAAAAAAATTCATCTATCTATATTTATAGACTGCTGTAAGCTAGCCAATCCTTTAAGAAGGTAGCTAAAAGGCATTTGGCATAGAAGAGTGCTAAACTTTTTCATTTACAATTCTTAAATACAGAAAAGTCTTACATAAGCACAATTTTAAGGGAAATAATAAAATGAAAGTATCCAAAATTTTAATACCAACCATTTACAACCAAAGACAGAGACAGTGACAGCAGTGACAGCTTTTCACACTTGTCCCCTATCATGGGTGGAATAGGGGTCAGACCTTTGTCCATACAAGAGTTAGGAGCGAGTAGAACTCTGGGACAATCCATGGTGCTGCCTTTCTTTTGGACCATTGAGCAATGTGTCTTGCCTCCATTCTTCTGTTCCTAAAGGAGTAAAGTTCAGAAAAGGTATCTTACAGATTTAGACAAAGATTCTGAACCTAAATATCTTGTTTTAGGAATAAATGAATTATTCGTCCATTTTGATTCTTGAAGGAGTATTTTTTTTTTTTTGCTTAAGCTTTTTAGGGGTGATAAAATTGTTTATATTAGTATATTAAGACACTAAATTCAATTTGAAATTTAATGGTTTAAAGAGTAAGTATAAAATTCAGCCATGAAAATAGCCACCATTTAGAGAAGTACATGATTTAAATGGGATAAATGGTTTTTTAAATGTTAGTAGATATCACACATAAATATCATAATAAGCCAGTCTCTGGCTATGTAGACATCAGGATCAAAAAGTAATTAAAGATGTAAATTTTAGGTTAGAGTAAGCTTTTTCTCAGAGACCTCTATAATTTTCTGTATTTATGAAAGATTGTGCAACTTCCATATAAATATAAAAATAGCTATAATCAAAATGTTATTTGTTCATGGAAATAAAATAGAACCACCAGAGCGACACCATGTCCACATCTCAGCAACTGTTTTAATATTAAGACAACCTGTGTATAAAAAAGAGGGTGTGACATGATGAATCAAGGAAAACTTCAGGGTTTGCACTGGCAAAAAAAAAAAAAA
>NC_043700.1:97490982-97513700 GCF_006229205.1 Suricata suricatta
CCCCTGGTCCTCCATTAGGGTTCTCCTGTTTTCCTGTTAGGATCGGAAGAATAAACATTGTGACAATGTCATTACTACCCAAAGCAATCTACACATTCAATGCAATCCCCATCAAAATTGCACCAACATTCTTCTCAAAACTAGAACAAACTATCCTCAGATTCGTATGGAACCACAAAAGACCCCGAATAGCCAAAGTCATATTGAAGAAGAAAACCAAAACGGGATGCATCACAATCCCAGACTTTAGCCTCTACTACAAAGCTGTCATCATCAAGACAGTATGGTATTGGCACAAAAACAGACACATAGACCAATGGAATAGAATAGAGAACCCAGAACTGGGCTCATATTGATGAATTTTAAAGAGCAAGGACTAGAAGAAAAGAATGAAGACTTACATGTCCTTAAGGAAAACAAGAGAAGAAATAGCAAGTGGGTTGTTTATAACTAACTATAGAAGGACTATGCCTCCTATCGCAGTAATGTACATATCCTTTAAACTTATTAATATTTAGTATCTATAAATAACATTTATAATAGTGTAATTGAAGAAGGATGGATTGAATGAGTACTTACCATTTATTGTATAAATGATGAGTTTACCTTTACAGGTCGTTTTCCACAAAATTCCACTCAAATGTATAGAAGCTGTGTTTTCTTTGGGTTCTGGGAAGTTTGTTGAATATCAATGAATATGAAAGCAAGATGTAGCGCCAGAAGAACTGGGCTTTCTAGGGGTAATACTGTAGATTGGTTTACTGTGATGTGAGCTATAAGGAGAACCCGTGGGGAGCATGTTTAAAGGCACACCCAGTAAGCTCTGTGTTTACTGAAATTGCTTCCCATTGCTTGGAAGGAAAATGAGGAAGAATTTAGTTTTGAAGTGATAAAATCTTGCGTAAAGCTGATTTAAATGGCCTAACCAGTGAATATTTTACTTCTAAAAAAAAAGACAATTTATATGTGCTCACTGCAGAGTCAAACATAACAAAAAAATTAATCACTGATTTTTCACATTACCAAGCAATATTTCTTTTGATTGAAGTGAATATAGTATAACGCATATCTAGAAACAATTACTTTCTGCAGTGTACTACTTCATCTAGGGATGAGCAATTTCTCCAGTTGAACAGTAAGAAATAGTTACTTTTGTGTTCTTCCAGAAGGGGAGGTTATAGCTTTGTGTTTTAACACTTTAAGTAACAACAGAAACAAAAAAGTTTCAAGATGAGCAGAAGATAGAAAGTAAGAAAAATTATGGGTAGCTTTACATGGAATTAATAGAAATGGCAATCATTTTTAAGTCCTCTCTTTCCCAATGCAGAATGGAAATGAGTTTTAAAATTGTTAGACATCATGTAATTTGCAAGGTTTTAATTAGTAAAGAAAATCAGCCTTGAATTGTCTTTAGCAAGTTGAGTATATCATTAATTAAGAACTTGAAAATAGATGCAGACAGTGAACTTTAAAAGCATAGTTGATACCATTCATGGATACTGTGATTTTTTATAATTCAATACTAAAATGTATTTCTTGGAAATTAAGCAATTTGAATAAAAATCTATGCTTTTTTACATTTTTAGTATTTCAAGTAATGGGTGACTTTTTCACCATTTCCAAAGATCAATACATATTTATTTGGTTAGGAAAACTGAAATGAGTTATATATTTGTGTACATGAATGTATATATTTTATATTTTATGAATGCCTTTGAATCCAAGGTGAATAATATAACAAAGACAGCCTGAAGGAATATTGGCACCTTGGCCAACCCGCTGAGAGCACAGAACTTTCCTTGTGTGGAGTTTGGTAAGAAAGCACTAGCTTTCTCTGGGAAAGTAAAGAGTAAGGGTGGGTGATGGCATGGGATGCATGATGAGGGGCAGGATTCAAGAGAAGAGCAACCTTAAGACGTAGGTTAGATGGTGGGGTCTTTTTTTTTTTTTTCAGAAGCATCACATAACTTTTATTTTACACATCCACAATGCCTGTTCGACATACAGTGACTACTTCTACCGTTTATGGCATTTTTCTTTAGAGCACAGAGAGAAAGGTTAGTGACACATAGGTGTGCTACAGTGACCCAGGGTGGAGAGGACACCTGGGTCCTGAGCAGCTGCAGTGGGATGCAGGCGAGCACTCCATACTTGTAGAGACCAGGAACATCTCTAACCAGTTTCATCTAGTTTCCCTGATATCTTAGAATTCCTGGGGAAATTTGTTTTTAGAATTAACCTGTTTGATTTAGAATGCAGATTTATTATTATTATTATTATTATTACTATTATTATTATTCACATAGGAAACACTGGCAATCTGTCCAGGGTTCAGTAAGAGTTTCCCACTACTTCCTAAATTTGGCATCAGAATTTGCCTGCTTTGTTACAACAGTTGAAGGCTGTAGGAACACTGGCAGACACTGGTATGAGTCTTGGCTAGGTTGCTCTAGGTTTAGAACTTAATGTGGATTTATTAAATCCGCAATCTCAGAGATGAGCTTGAATGATTTAGGAAAGAGATGAAAGACAGAAACCATGGTTTTCTGACAATAAGTTTATTAAAAATCCATCAATGTTACATTTATTACATGAGAAATGTACTTCATATTTGGTTGAAATCCATTCTCCAATCTTCATCACCAGATTAGCTCCACAAAGATATTGCATTTTACAAATTCCAAAAGATTAAAAAAGGGCAATCAGCTTGGAAAAAGAAATGCAATAACTTGACACTTGTTTTTCACGGAGGATCAGATTTTCAAAGGGATTTTTTTATTAAGTATCATTAGGGTTAAGCTTAACATCAGGATCCACGTAACGAGTCCATGTTACATTCACGTTATTTCAGTCTGAAAGAGCCAATATGTTTTTGAAATGTGAACAGTTTGGCTCCTATTTATTGGTAGGGCCTGATAAATAGTTCCCAGTATGCTTCAAAATCTTTCTTATTATATTGTGTTCATGACATTCTTTTGAGACAGGAGATTATGACCAACTGTCAATTATACTTATGTGATGGAACGCAAGGGGAGCAGAAAATTGTGGCATTTTGCAGCCCTGGCGAACTAAAAAAAATGAGTAAAGAATATGAAATCAAGAAATGAAAACAAGATTCAGGTAATATTCTAGAGTAATCAAATTTTAGAATTCAAATGTATCTTAGAGATTAATGGGCCCGATTCCCTTGTTTTGCAACTGAAGAAACTTAGCTATAGAGAGTCTTTGTAGCTCATGGTGTGTGAATAGGACGGGCCCCTTCTCTAAGACTCCCATTCCTCACCCTCTTCTCATAATTGCTTGCCAGGTTTGGAGCAAAAGTACTGAAAGCCAAAGTCCAAAAAGGCTATAAGTAAATTAGACAATATAGATGAATGCATCTGATGTTCAGATTATACAAAGATCATTCTTCTGAGAAGATCAGGAGGGCATCAAAGAGGAGGTAAGGGATATATGTGTATGTATGTGTCCGTGGTTCTGTCTGTGTTTTGTTTCAGTTTTTAGGTTAGAAGGATAAGTGAAATTGGAAGGCAGAAGGATGAAGGGAGAAATTTCAGTTAAAGAGAAGAGGTTCACCCTGGGTGGAGCACGAATGCAGTTGGTGTGTTTGGACAAGGTGAAGGATCAGTTTGATTGCTGGATAGGGTTCCTGGGGAGGTTTAGTAGCAAATAAAACTGGAAAAGGTGGCAGAGGCCACACTGCCAATAGTCGGCATGGGGAAGGCAGGCCAGTCTGTATGGATAGCGACATTAGGCCTTGTTGGGAGAGGAATTTGCTTTGATTTGGGGCCCAGGTGTCCCATCTGTCAGGTTTCATTACTCAGCTCCCTGGCAGGAGGTACTTGCCGATGGGTAATTCAGATTTGATTATAACAGCATCTGGAAACGACCATAATTTTCTTCCTGCTTTTGATTCCCTGAACCTGGCTATTTGAGTAAATACATGTGTGTGCTTTATATATGTATATGTGCAAGAGAGGGACCCCCAAGTGAAGCCCCAAGTTATTACATGATTTTTCAAAAAGAGTCACTTTGTTCTACCTGATCTCATGCTTCTCTGAGCATTAGAATGCCATGAAAATCCCCTCAAGAAAGTGAACTATAGTTGTTAAGGCCATATGTTTTCTGACATAGAACGTTTGTAACTTCCAATATTCCCAAGAGGTAGAAGTGTTTCTTGAAGGAGATTAAATCTATTTATCTCTGCACATCTCTGAGGGGAAAAATATTAAAAGAAGTTATACGTTGTCTAAATACTCATTAACAGCCATTTATTACATGTGCATTAGGAATTCTTGCAATGTACAAATTTTGTATTTAGTGTACTATTCTTGCAAACATTCCTCACAAGCTAATTAGATCATCTGGCAGTTACTGCAGAAAGATGGTACTTTATTTTTTCATATTTATGTAAGTTGTCACAGGTGAAGTTTTAATGACTTTATGATACCTCAGGTTGTGTAAGGAAAATGGCTAATTTTTAAATCGAGGGGAAAGTGAACTCAAGGTAAAACAGTAACACTGATTCTTTATAAGCAATGCCTCTGTTCCACCACCTGCCTCTGACCCCAAATTGTTAAAGATCTTATGAATATCAATTTATTCACATTCTCTTCAACTATTCTTTTTTTTAATGACAATATATGGGTCAACTTAAACCAAAAAGTTTTTTTAACTTGCATTACTAATTGCATTTGGACATACAATTCTTAAGGCAAAATATTTTTTAATTTTTTTAAATTTATTTTGAGAGAGAGAGAGACAGAGACAGAGACAGAGAGAGAACAAGCTGGGAAGGTCAAAGAGAGAGGGAGAAAGAGAATCTCAAGCAGGATCCAAGTTGTCAGCACAAAGCCTGATGTGAGGCTTGATCCCACAAATTGTGCGATCATGACCTGAGCCAAATCAAGAATTGATGTTTAGTCAGCTGATCCATCTGGAGCCCTGGCCAAATATATTTCTAGACATATTAACTTCATCATTACTTAGGCACTGGTAGATTGTATTTTAAAGGTGTATTTTATTGTTCCGTGGGATTATGCACCTCCATGCTTGCATGTAACTCATGTTAAAATAGTTCACAAATAACTAAGAATCAAGCTAGTCCCAAACATTTATTTCTAATTTACAGATGTTTTCTTTCTTCATTTTTCTACGTTAGCTGCATTAGATTCCTTTTTAGCTTTATAAATGGAGTTAAATAAATAGAAGTTTCCATTGGGAAAATTGGGATAAAGGACTTTCACCAGCTGAAAGCTTCACTGCATTGGTAAATTTATGTTTATTCTGTAGTAAAACAATAATGCAGGGCCCTGGCCTGAATTCACAGATAAAATTTAATCTGTTTAATTGGGCAAGTTCAGACTGAGGTCCTTCTGTCCTTCGTAAAACTGTACTCTGGCAGTTTACGATTCTAACAAACCTCCAAGAGTGAGTTACGATTTGGTGCTCAAACTGGGAATATCCACAGGATTATTCAGAAAGTAATATCCCAACTGGGGGCACTTTATCTTTTTACAATGGGATATTTAATTTTACTGTGCCTAGAAATATTTGTCAAAGAGGCAAAAAAAAATGTTTTTCAAAGACCTTTGGTTCTTTTCTCTCATTTTCTAAGGTAATTAATGTAATAAGGTTTTTAGTTCCTTTGGGGAAAAATAAAGTGTTTTAAAGCTGTCAAATGAGTTTTAAAGAGAAGTCAAGGCTGTATACAGGTTAATGAATCATATCTGAATTTACGGCTTGAGTTTTCACCCATCCTCATGGTCAAGTGTTTTTCAGATAGATTGAATATGGACGTGAACTCACAAATTAGGTGCACTCTCCTGACAGACTTTAAGCACCATTGTGTTTGCTCTGTTTTCATTGATGCAAAGGGGAAAAAACCGGCATTTCTTTTGCACCCACTTTAAACACAGTGCTCTGTGTGTTATCAACATTAAATCATCCAATACTCTCTCTATATATACATATCTATCTACATATTTTACATCTAGGTATATATTATCCCCTATTAGTAAAAGAAGGAACTGATTTTCAGACATTAGATAATTTTTCCTATGTGGACCTGAAAGCTAAAGCCTAATCTTTTGAGCTCCAAAGTTTAATCTTCTTTTTCCTTCATTTTAATTTTTTTAATTAAATGCATAATGCCAAAAATCCATTCTCTTTGTAAAAAATGAGAACACTGTGTTTAAAGCTAAAATACCTTTAAAAACCGCTTCCTAACCCAGTCTCCCGTTTTCCTCTGCAGAGACAAACTATTTTATGCATTTGTAATGTGTAGTTTCAGAACATTAATATCTTTTAATTACATATATGTATCCATAAACATGTATAGCATGGTTTAGTATATTTTTATATAAGTAATATTGTACAAAAAATTGTACTAATTGCTTTTATCACTCAGCGTTAAGTATTTGGGACCTACCCATCTTGAGACATACAGATCTAGCCTATTCATTTTAACTTCTCTCTCTGTGACTATATCATATTTGAATTTATAATTGCAATTACAATGAATATTGTGACAACATTCTTTTACAATTCTCCCTGAGCATATGTGCTAGTGTTTCTGTAACAGTGGGAACCTATAAATAGAACTGTGGCGTAAAAGAGTGTACACATATTTACGCTTAACGCATACTGCTCAATTTCTCCCCAAAGTAGATCTCACAGTTTATCTTTGTGCAGTGCAAGAGCACCCATTTCTTCACACTCAGCAACTTGGGTCCTTACTCAGCTTTTAGATTTTTGCCTCATTAATGGAATTAAAAATGCGATCTCGCTGTTGCTTCAATTTGTCTTTCCCTGGTTACTATAGAAGTTAACCATCTTTCCAATGGCCATTTTCATTTTCACTTTTATTTACTTTTCCATTTTTGCCCACTTTTCTTTTAGATATTTGTCTTTTTCAACTGGGATATTGCATTACATTACATATATTGCAAATATTTTTCTTAGCCCACAGTTTGTCTTTTAATATTATAATGATTTCTCAAACCATTCAGAAATTTTGAATTTTGATATTCTTTATTGTATCAATATTTTACATTTAAAAATATTTTTAAGAAGTTTTCTCCATTCCAAAGTCATGGAGATATTCTTTTATATTTCCCTCTTGTAATTTAAAAATTTTCAATTTTATATGTAGTAATATTAGATGACTGAAATCTTTCCTGTCCCTTGAGGTTTCCAAATAGTGTAAGACTAACAGTAGAGACAGATCTCTATGGAGAGCAAAGTTACCAGTTTTACCAAGGTCGAGTTTAAAGAGGGCCTGGTCCAGAGAGCCTGGGTTGCTCAGCTGGTTAAGCGTCAGACTTCAGTGCAGGTCATGATCTTCCAGTTCATGAGTTTGGGCCCTGCATTGGGCTCTGTGTTGACAGTTCTGAGCCTGAAGCTTCGGATTCTGTGTCTCCCTCCCTCTCTCTTCCTCTCCCCTTCTCAAAAAAAATAAATGTTAAAAATATTTTTTTTTCAAAGAGGGCCTGGTCCTTGGCATAATATTCTCAGTTGGACCCCAGGTGCCAGTAAGGCTAACGTGCTTTGACAGTCTTTACCAATGAGAGGAAGAGGGAATTTGGAAAGAAAGGGTATTTGCTGGAAAGTGTTCTATATGCTTGAAGTACACCATTTTGCTCTCATCCCTATAGGTTGATGGTGGTGAAAGCGATGTATGTCTACAGAAATTTAAAGGTGTGCTTAAGCATAAAGACTAGAGCCAGATTCTTGTCTGAGGGTTTCTGAAAAGGGGATAGTTATGGTAACTCATCCTTGCTGGTCATGAAGGACCACAATGTAGTATGTGTGAGTCCAAAGGTATATTCTAGAAAGGCCACATTAACACCTTATATCTCTGTGAGCCTTTGAGTATCTGGAAGAGAACCCCAGTAGTTCCCTATGGCTTCACTTGGAAGAACATGAAAAGTGGCAAAGGGAGACTAAAGGCTGTAAGACTGCCCAGCTTGTCCCTCAGCCAATCTGTAATACACCCAATCTGGAGAGCTCCATTGCCAGGTGAACCCCATGTGAGTGCTGCAAGGAGTAAAGTTGTTCCTTAGTAGGGAGGGGATCATCTGTCACAGAGGCAACTCAGGTAAAGAAGAATCAGTCCTTAAGAAAACTGACCTCAAAGCAAACAAATCAGAGCACAGACACATGGACCAAATTTCTGCTTCCTCCTCTTGGCCACTTGCTGTATGGAAAGAAGCTAGTGTGAGAATTTAGAGTAGGGGTGGGGAGAAGAGAGGACTACTCAACTAGAGAAAGAAAAGGGGAGAGTAAGGAGAAGATCACATCCATTTCTTCTCCCCCAGATGCCAAACACAAATCCAACAGCTAGGGAGTGGGTTTGCCAGGTTCAAAGTCAGGCAGGCAGACTTCAACATTGAACTTCCTAAAGACTACACTAATGGTTGCTTTTCAGTTATGATATTTGCTCCTAAATTCTTATTTATATTTGTTTTCCTGTTCTGGACATTTCTTTTCAAATTATATCTATCTTCTGACTCTGGACATTTCTTTTGAGTTCTAATTTGCTAATAATTTTCCTTTTTAAAAAAAATTTTTTTTAGTGTTTATTTATTTTTGAGAGAGAGACAGAGAGTGAACAGGGGAGGAGTAGAGGGAGAGGGAGGCACAGAATCAGAAGTGGACTCCAGGCTCTGAGCTGTCAGCCCAGAGCCCAACACGAGGCTGGAACTCACAAACCGTGAGGTCATGACTGAGCTGAAGTAGGATGCTCAACAGACTGAGCCACCCAGGCGCCCCTAATTTTCCTTTTAAAGATTAATGGATGTAGGCTTTTGTTTGAAAACTTGGGGGCAACTGTTGAATTATTTTTCTGTTAATTTGTTAATATAGAAAATCAAAATAATAGATATTCTGATACTGAATCATCCTTACAGCCTATTTTAAATCTGACATCTTTTATGTATTTTCCTTAATACATTGTTTTATTTGTTAATGTGTTAATGCATCATTTAGGCATGTTTAATTCATATTCAAAGTGAAATCAAACTATTCTTTTCTTGTGATGTATTTGCCCAGTTTTAATTCAGAATATTGTAGCCTGTGAGATTAATTAGATTTAATATTTTTCTAAATTTTGGATTTGTTTATATAAAAGGAGGCTTATGGGTTCTTTGATCTTCAATTTGTCTTGAGTCAGGCTCCTTTGTAAATTATCTACTGAGTTTATGTTATTATTTTTGTTCCTTTGGGTTTTCCATTACGTCGTTTTGGTGATTGATATCTTTCATGAAAAATTATACGATTCATGTAGAGGATGTCTGAATTCAATGGCACAAGATTACTGATGGTAGTAACTAAAATCTGGAAATTTTGTACAACCCTGAATCACTAAAAGCATTATTATTAGCTGTATTCTCACATTTTTCTTGATTATAATTGCCCTAAATTTGTCTTTTTTATTATTTTTTCAAATACTACTTTTTGTTTTAATCAATTCTATTCTTTTTTTTGTTTGTTTTTTTTAGTTTTTATTTAAACTCTAGTTAGTTAACATACAGTGTAATACTGGTTTCAGGAGTAGAATTCAGTGATTCATCACTTACATATAAAACCCAGTGCTCAACACAAACGTGTCCTCCTTAATACCCATCACTCATCTAGCCCATCTACCACCTACCGCCCATCCATCAACCCTCAGTTTCTTCTCTATGATTGTCTCTATGGTTTGCTTCCCTCTCTTTTTTTTACCCCTTTCCCCTATGTTCATCTGTTTCTATCTCTTAAACTCCACATATGAGTGAAATCATATGGTATTTGTCTTTCTCTGACTGACTTATTTCACTTAGCATAATAATCTCTAGCTCTATCCATGGCATTGTAAATGGCAAGATTTCATTCTTTTAGATGGATAAATCGACAGACCTTGTTGTTTCTGTTTTATTACTTTATTCATTTACTATTGTTGCATCTGTCCTTCTACTTTCTTTGGGTTTATTTTGCTTTTTCCACCCCATTTTTTTGATGAAAAGATATAGTTCATTTATTTTTAATACTTTTTTTTTTTATAATCAAGACTGTATATTTTTTCAATTAATTACCACTTTGTTTCCACCCTGTAGTTTTTTGTTTTGTAGGATTTTCTTATTGGTAAGTTTTAAATATTTGATTGTTATAGATTTTTAATTTTATTCATTATGTTCAGCCTCTGTGACATAATTCCAGTTTTGTTTTTGTTTTTGTTCCAGTTGGTTTAGCACTTAGGCTCTTGCAAGAGGGACTCTGGTAAGTTGTGCTGTAGAGGGCTATGCATTGGCTTTTCTTTTTTGAGTCCAATCAGTGATTCTCTCTCTTATAGTTTTTTTCTTCTTTTAAATAATTAAAAAATTTTAATTGTGATAAAAATATATAACATAAAATTTACCATCTTGGAGGCGCCTGAGTGGTTGGTTAAGTATCCGGTTCTTGATTTTGGCTCAAGTCATGATCTCATAGTTTATGAGTTTGAGACTGAGGTTGGGCTCTGCCCTGACAGTGCAGAACTGCTTGAGATTCTCTTTTCTCTCTCCCTGCCCCTCTCCCTGTGCAAGCTACCAGTCTCAAAATGAATAAATAAACTTTAAAAATTACCATCTGAACTGTTTATAAGTCTAACATCAGTGGTATTAAGTATGTTTACATTGTTATAACAAGAAATCTGTTGAATTCTATAATCTTGCAAAATGGAACTCTTATACCCACTAAACAACAACTCCCCTTTTCTCCCTCCTCCCAAGTCCTTGGTAACCACCTTCTGTTTCTAGAATTCAACTACTTTAGATAGATTATATAGGTAGAGCCGTATAGTATCTATCCATATTGTAGCATGTGTCAGAACTTCCTTCTTTTTAAACACTGAATGATATGCCATTGTATATTTGTACAACGTTTTGTTTATACATCATCTTTTGGACATCTGAGTGGCTTCCACATTTTACAGATTATTTTGTATTATACTTAGGATAATCTAAACCCATTTATATTGATTGTAATTATGTCTATGTTTTTACATTTTCCTCTTGTTTTGTGTTTGCTCTTTATTATTCTTTCCCCTCGGTTTTTAGTTTTTACTTTTGCTACTTCTTCATAATATCCTGAAAATGTTAACATATATACCTAACTTTTTGTCTAACAACATCTAGAGCCAATCAACCAAAATTAGGTACAAACTTTACCATGCTTTTATGTCTCTGCTTTCCTCTGTATTCTCCACACATAAATACATCTCTCATTTGTCATGTCAATAATGTCTTGAATTATAGGCCTAGATTGATTTTTTAACTGATTTTTGAAGTTTTATAATCCATAATGATGTAAATTTATTTATGTTTGCTTATCACTCTTTATGACATTGCTGACTCAACTTAGTTTTGTCTCTCTTCTTCCTGGATTGCCTCTTTTAGATTCCTTCAGGTTTGGGGGCAATAAATCTCGTGAATCCATCCATATATTTTTTAACGTTTATTTATTTATTTTGAGAGAGAGGGGGAGAGAGAGCATGAACAGGGAAGGGGCAAAGGGAGAGGGAGAGAGAGAATCCTAAGCAGGCTCCACACTGACTGTGAGGAGCCTGATGTGGGTTCCAACTCAAGAGTCATGGGACCATGACCTGAGGCAAAACCAGGAGTTGGACGCTTAACCAATAGACTGAGCCACCTGGGTGCTCTGAATCTGTCCATATTTGAAAATGTCATTATTTGCTTTTAGGTTTGAATGGTAACATGTCTGGATATAAAATTCTAGATTCAGTTCTTTATCAGTTATCTGTTTTAGGATTTTGTTTTATTGGTCTACTCTGTCTGATATTGCTAACAAGAGGAGAGGACTCATGAGAATCTGATTCTTGTTTCTTCTAGAGCTTTGTGTTCTGTTCCTTTTTTAGTATGATTTCTTCATTAATTTCCTTCTGAATTTAGCTATGATGAGTACAGGTACTCAGTGGACCTTTTTATGTGAGATCCTATAGTATTTACAAGACCATCCTGTTAGCTATTGAAGAAATTAACTCTCTGGACTCAGTCTTATGTTTTTTAATAATAGTCATAGAGTAGAGGAGATCTTATAGCTTTCATTTAAAATTTTCGGTCATGGGACAGGTATAATAATAAAAGACTCAGTAGTTTATAAATAAAGAACAATTGAATCCAAATTGTGTTTTTGTCAAGTGACAGAAGTTCAAGTTACCTGCTCAGATGGCTAGAGCTTTTTATTAATATTTGTAGAGACTTTGATTTTCCATGTATCTAGTTTCCAAATAGTGCCCGCCCCCCTTCTTCCTCTGATGAGAACCATCTTCCTAAAGTTTGCATTTCCTAGAGATGTCTCTCAGGCTTTAGATAGGATACGGTAGAAACTTTATCTCAAAGGCACAGAGAAAGCATGTAGTTTCCCCCAAGAAGGAGTTTTGGGGCATAAGAAGTTTATTATCTGAGGTCTAGGGTAATTACTATGTAAATTTTCCTTCTTTTTTGTAAGTGCAGGACACTTCTGTTTCCAACGTCCTGCTCTTTTACAATATCTACAGTCTGAATAATATCAAAGAGCTGATTTACCCACAACTATATTTTCTTCAATTTACTTCTTTTATAAGGGCAAAGACTTCCAACTAAGATGGAAATCAAAAGATTCTTATGTTTTAGATTTAAAATTGTGTGTTTTTGAAATATTTTAATAAATCATTCCATAAAAGCTTCAGAATGGTTTCTTTCCTTCTGGGCATACAATTCCATTTCAGGTTATGAGAGAAGCCCTTCCTGCTCCCTCCAAAATTTCTTCTCAGGCTCTGAATGTCACCTACCAGTTAGGCCAACTACTAATCATAGAGTTTCTTTAAAAATTCTTTCAAATAATCAGGTTTCAGTCAAGACAAACAATAAATATTTCTTCTTAAAAATTTTTCCCCTTTACCTTTTAAAACAAAAGTATACATACAGGTGACTCAAAGCCAAAATCAATAATCTTTTTTTAAACTTTTTTGTTTATGTTTATTTATTTTTAAAAGAGAGACAGAGCGTGAGCAGGGAAGGGGCAGAGAGAGGAGGAGACATAGAATCCAAAGCAGGCTCCAGGCTCTGAGCTGTCAGCACTTCCAATTTTGGTGATCAGAAACGGTTTCATGGAAAAGATAAGGCATAAATTGGACTGTGAGGGATGATAAAAGTTCAATAAGAAGAGAATAACAAAAAGGATATTTCAAGCAATGGAAAAAAGGTAAGGACAACACTGAGCCAGGTATGATAAAGTTTAAGGAAAGGGACAATAAGTGGAATTGATTGAATGAGGAGTCTAAAAGAGTAGTGGGAGTTCAGGTGGGAAGGGTAAGGTGGAATAAGGTTCTGGACAGCCTTTTGACTTTAAGATAAGGATTTTTGGAATATCCAGTTGGTATGTGGAATGATTCAAGTTATGGAAGAAAGGGACTGTCAAGATGATACTTAACGAATATTAATCTAGTAGTGATGTCTACAATACATTCAAACAAAGAGGAGCTAGAGTAGCAAAATTAGACGAGGGTACTGAGGGTCTAAACTATGCATAGTGCCAGTCATATGGGAAGAGGAAAGACAAGAATGAAATGAATCTAAATCCAAGACACCTGTTCAGCAGGGAGTCAGTATTGCAAGGGCAGATGTTGGCAGTTTTCCAGAGCAGGAAAATCAGACTGATTAAACGTGTTGAGGTTCTGTCACTAAAGGTCTAAAACAAACTCTGTGCTCATGAGTCAGTGGAAAGCGTAATTAAAGCCAGTTCGTTTCAGTTATTTAGTTATTTTAGCTATTTACTGTTTGTCACTGTCTATTCTTAGTAGCCATGTTAGAATTAGGGGCGCCTGGGTGGCTCAGTCGGTTAAGCATCTGGCTTTGGCTCAGGTCATGATCTCAGGGTTCGTGGGTTTGAGCCCCGCTTCGGGCTCTGTGCTGACAGCTAACACAGAGCCTGGAGCCTGCTTCCGATTCTGTGTCTCCCTCTCTCTCTGACCCTCCCCCGCTCGTGCTGTCTCTCTCTCTCAAAATAAATAAAAACCACTAAAAAAACAAAGAACCCATATAATTTTTAGAATCATATAATTGTAAATAAAAATATTACATGGGTCAAAAATGTTATTTCTTGGAAAGAAAAATGGAATTTTTCAGATTTTACATTAGAGCTTGTTGTCATATGGAATATTATTGGACTAGGAAGTGTTTATACCTTGAAATATAAGCTATGTTGCTATGAATATTTTTAAATGAATGACTAAAGCACTCTTTATTAGGTGTGTTCTTTAAAATAAATTAAAACTTTAAGTCTAGTTAAATTAACAACTTTTTAATTAAATTTTTCTATATTATGGGTTTTTAATGTCTTCCTTTTGAAAGTTCCACAACTACTATATAATCATAAGCATAAGAAATATTTTACTTCCCCTATAGTCATTTTAAATTTCATGGGCCAAATTCTCCCCTCAGATGTACTTTTTATAACTCACACTGAAGTGAGTGGAAATTTAGTTAGACTATCTGAGGGCAAAATTTGGAATCACATTTGCAAAGATATTGACTTTTCCTGATTCATGTTTTATTGAGAAATTGGACATTTAAATTGGTTAGGATTATCTGTAATAAAGTATTTGAACTTGATGCCATTTAGACATATTGGGGAAAGAAGAAAAATAATGTTTTACTGCAAGCTGCTACTTTTCAAATTTTGACTTTCATTTCCCATGAAAAAATATAAAACTGGAGAATTAAACACCTCCATATTTTTCCCTACTGAGCTTGAAAGTTAAAAAGCATTTCAATTGCATGAGTAAAATATTTTTTATAGCTTAAAATGACACTGGAGCTGCAGGAGACTTTCAGGAAAAGGGAAAGGAAAAAGGGTGGAAGTGGAGAATGTATGTGAAATATTGGATCCAGGAATCCAAAATAAGTGAACCAAATAGTTTTAAGATTAACTCATATTATTTCATCTCTACATTCTCATTGTTTGATCATTACAAAAATTTCCTGTAGTTCTGTTTTTTTTGATGTTGACCTTAATTACCTTTGCTAAATGTTAGCGTAGTATAATATACCCAGACAAAATTCAGTCCTATGTCAGCAGAATTCCACAAGGGATTCTGCTTATTGTGTCTTGCCCATTCTGGGTACCAGACCTTTGATGGCAAAGCACAGATAGAAGTCATTCAGTTATACTGTTGATATTTAATTAATTTTGGAGCAACATTTTTAGTTCTTTTAAAAAATTTTTTTAATATTTATTTTTGAGAGAGAGAGAGAGAGTTGGTGAGGGGAAGAGAGAGAGGGAGACACAGAATCCCAAGCAGGCTCCAAGTTCTGAGCTGTCAGCACAGAGCCTGATGTAAGTCTTGAACTCATGAACCCCAAGATGGTAACCTGAGCCCAAGTTGATGCTCAACTGACTGAGCCACCCAGGTGCCCAGGAACATTTTTAGTTCTTAATGAAAGATTTGCTTAAGCTGATAGTGCCCATCCCTTTAATGAGAATGATCTGTAGTTTATTCCTCACAGCAATTTATAAATGCTATGTTCACAACTTGCTGTATGTACTATATGTGTTGGGTTTCAGTATTTATGCCATGTCTCTCCATTTCCTAACCTTGTGTGTAAAGAATCATTTTTGGCCCTTGTGAATCCTCCTTTGTGTTTATCATGTTTGATATGTCCCCACAATTGTTCTTCCAAGTTAAAATGTCATATCAAGTTGTACCTTCAGGAACCTTGCTGTTGAGTTTTACCTTTGTGCACCTTCTCAAACCTATTGTCAATAGACTATCAATTGTTATCAAATGATGTTTAGAAAGGCTTCACTTTTTTTCCTGTAAGCTCTGCAAGATGTTTTCTGTGTTTGTGCAAGACTATAGCACTCTGTCTCTAAAATGACCACTCCATATTTGTGTTCCCTTCCTATTAGTAAAATAAATGCTATACTGACAGAAATACTATTAAAGCCCCCTTGTAAGAAAGACTTTATTACCCCACAAATTCACTCTGCCTCCAATTGGGTAAAGACACAGATTGCATAGAACAACCTTTTAATGCATTAAATGAACTCCTTTTCTCTTCTACCCACCCTGAAGTAGTAGTATTGGCTACAGCATAATTTTCACACACCGTTGAATTTGCAAAGTCTTATCACTTGTATTGCTTATTTTTTGTTCTTGACACATTATGAGTTCTATAAATAATCGTTGCAGGAATCTATGATGATCTCGAAGATTTATTGTTTAAATAGATAACATAATTTGAGTTAAAAATTGAAGGAACTTCTACAAAGTTTTAAGTAAATTGGGAGTATAATCAAGAACTTCTAACTGGTAAAATATGTTTAATACACTAACTTCTGAAAGGTTTATTTGTCCCTCCACTGGCAGACACAAGTGATCTATGAACCGAGAGAACAGTTCTCATTGGAAAATGTTAGTATCCTGCTTATCTCTGTGGAAGCATCATTGTCCTATAGCCAGCATTATATAGATATTAAAGGTACTATTCTTGTCCTGGAGGGATGATGGAGCTGCCGCGTGCCACAGTGTGGGTTAGTAGACTAACTTCTGGGTAATTATAGCAAAACCTAGATGGCTTGGTGAAGAACATTACAGTATAGCAATGAAACTTAGTCCTTATCCATGGGGATAATAACAATAACAATAATTCCACTTACTTTGAAACTATTTTTTGTCTTGGGTTCTGCAAAGTTGGCATTATGATCCTCCTTTTAGTTGTAGAGTATCTATTAACCTTTTTTATGGTCTCATGTTAATACTTCTCAGCTCTGTGACTCAAATTCATACTCTGAGTCCCAAATCCTTGCTGTTTCCATGACTCCTTACCACTCCAGCAGAGACTGGGAAGCACTCCTAATAGAAAGAGTTCTCCATGGCAGAAACAAAGGAGGGACACTATTCCAGCAGTTGCGTCTGGAGAAGAGGTTTCCAGAAGCTATTTTTGTGGGTAGCCTATCTAATTTACCACAGACTCTACTACAGTCTGTGTGATTTCTTTTAAAAACCCTTTTTGCGTGCTTCTGGACTAAGGTTCTTTATGGTGAAATTTTGCAGAAACATTCAGAATGGATGACTTGAGGGATCAGCATGATGCCAATTTTTTCTTCACAGCTGCATAGTGGCCTTCAATGAAGACAGATGTATAATAACTGAATTCCTCAGACAAAGAGAACAGCAGTACAAAGGCTGGCTGGCTTATAATTCACAGAGGAAACATCTGACCCAATGGCATAAGAGGATCTGTTAGTTTTTTCCATATGAGATTATTTTAATTTTTTGGTATCTTTTCTCCAGAAAATATACCTGTCACATTGCCAGAAGTCTTCCAATTTGGTTTTCCATATGTTGACAAGTTTCTTCTAATGATGGGTTCAAGTTACCTTCAGGGCAAGCAGTATTGATAATTTTCAGAATAATACATTGTCTTTTACTTTGGCCATGCATACAATTTAAGTACTATACTTCACAAATTAGATTTGCATATAAAAGCTTAAGATCTAAATAGACACACTTTAGCAACAGAAAATTTTGTTGGTGTGTTGGAAACAAGAGTTAAGAATGAGAAATAATTTAATATACTATTGCTTAATTACCAAGACTTTTAAAACAGAGTAAAACAATGTTAATGAACATTACTGTCTTGAACTCACCTAAGGGACTAAATAAAAAATAATATTCTTCATTCATATGTAAAATATATTAATATAGTCCTTGGTTACAGTTGGAAATAGCAGAGAGAAATTTTAATTTTAATGATTACCAAACAGCATTTATTTGCTACTATCCCACACCATTTTATTTTAATAAGGGGAAAGAGAAACCAGGAGAGCAAATTGTGAGGTTCTGACATAGGAGCATTGGTCATTGTTTTTTGGTTAATTAGTGAATCTTCTTAATATTATCACTTCTATGGATTAAAAATATGTGAATGACCTAGGCTGTGGTTATAAATAGGTCAAGTTTCAAAATATCTACCAGGTTGAGTGAAGTTTTTTGAAAAAGCAAGGTCTTAACTCACAGTCCCTCTCTGCAGAGAAGTCCTTGGAGAACCACATGACTAACTTCTCTTAGACACAGCTGATTGAAGCAAACTGGAGCATCTGACAAAAGAGTAAACATTTTATGGACTTTGTCCAATCAAATTTTCCACCCAGTTCTAGAGGAGGGGTTGGAGGAGCATTGGGAAGGGATGAGAGAGAGACAGAGACAGAGACAGAGACAGAGAGAGAAAGACAGAGACAGAGACAGAGAGTGTCTCCTCTCCTGAAGCCTCATGGGAAGTGTAACTGGAAACTCAAGCCAACTGAATCAGCATGCTACAGAAGCAAGTCTATAGGAATCAGCCAGTCCTGGGTTTGAATTACCTCCACCACTTCATGGACATATGAAATTGACTATGATTGATCACCTCTCTGGGATTCAGTTTCCTTATGTGTAAAATGGGGCTAAAAAAATTTACTTTGCCAGGCTGTTATGGTAGGGCTGTTAAGGTTTTAAGATAATGTATATGAAGAACTTAGCCCAGTTTCTGGTTTCTGCACCAGGCTCAGTGTATGGAAACTATTATCCTTTTTGGTTTCTTCCTCTCACTTTTCTTCAGCTTCCTGTTATCCTTCCATACTCTGCTCCATCAACAGCATTGACTTTTGACATAAGATGACCACTGATTTATCTTTTGGATTTTTTTTTTAAACAATGTTAATCTAGTCTCAACTTTCTAGGTTTCTTTGTGTTGCTGTTTTTTTTTTTTTAATTTCTACACTCCATGTGGGGCTGAAACTCAACCCCAAGATCAAGAGTTGCATGTTCTACCGACTGAGCCAGTCTGGTGACTCTAGGGTTTTTTCTAATAAAGGATTTTATGATTATATTTTGGTACTGCATACAAGTCTTTGGTATCATCACTTAAAAACAAGAAATTTAAGGAAAACTAAATATGGAGGCTTTTTCAGTTTTGGGGGTCACCTTTTCATTGCTATTATTACAATGCAATCAATGCTAAGGAGATATTTTAGAGCAAGAATCCAACAACCTCACTGTGGATTTTATTTTCAGGGTTTTTTTTCTCTTTGAATAACAACAAATAAATCTTTATTGTCTTCTGCTCAGGAAACTTGGTTTTATATTCATTCACTACAAAATCCTTCTGACTCTCAGAAAACTAAAGACAAATAATCCTCAGCATTATTTTTCTATCAGGCTTTTATTCTACCTTGGCAGTTGGAAGTAGTCATTAATAACTGACAATTAAGATATTTCTATAGTATGTGTGGTAAAATAATGAATATGGAATTATAACTCAAGTTTTTCCGTATAATGAACAAACAAGGTCTGCTCCAGTATACAGATTTGAATTCAGTAAGTAGAGTTGACTTTAGCCATACCCAAGAAGAAAATTTCCTCCAGAACCAAATTTGAAAGTAAGGGGAAATGTTTTCTTAGAGTCATTTCTTTTGGGTCAGAATAGCGCAATATTTTCTAGAATAACTAAATCAGGTGCATGGCAGTACTTTGATGTCAGTATTTTTATTTTCTTACTTATTTTTTAGAGACTGGACTTAAACTCTTGATATAAAGCAGACTTTTAATTTCCCGTTTTTCAAAGATGATACTGAGAGGTCACTTTCTAGCTTTTAAAGTTCTAAGAAATGACTCATTGTACAACTACTGTCCTACAGGCTTCAAAATCAAATTTCCGGTCAGTCTTACGCATTTTGATTTGGCAAACATGCATCCTTTTTTTATGTGTTGTAATAGAGATTATTATTAAGAGCTTTTTATGACTGGTTTCCAGGTTTTAGGCAGTGGATCTTCTGAGCACTCCATCACATAGGTAAAAAGAACATTGCATTATTTAATGAAATCTACTGTTCATGCCAGTTACCGCAAAATCTCTGGCAGAGATTCCTAAAAGATCTGTGAACTTTCTTATTTTATTCATTTCTGACTTATCTTTACAAACATTTACTTTTTGCTACTTGTTAATTAGTAGAGATGCCTACATTTGGAAAGATGAGCATTCTCAAGCTGACAACTTTGTTCCCCAGAAACGTAATATGCAACCAAAAGGGAGCTGTGCCAAACCAAGGTCATGAGTGAATAAGGATTCTGTCAGACCAAGACCAGAAAACATTTCTTTTTCTAGCTAATGATCAAAAGCTGTGGAAACTTCTGTGCCTAAAGAGACATGACAGAGCTTTTGACTAAAAAGCCAGTGTGGCTTGAGGGCCAGAGCTGAAAGACTGGGTCTGACAAAGAACTGAGTGCTCTGGGGAAAATGCCATGGGCCACCCTCTCGATTGTGGTCTCATTCCAGCTGGGCTCAGTGGACCTGGTCTGGCCTGGTTATAGCACTGGCTTAAAGAACCCCAGGAAAACTAAGTCCAGATTCTGTGGGGGCACAAATGAAATTTAGGCTTATCATTCATTCACTAGGTTGAAAATCTCAGATTAGCCTTGGAATTGACTTTTAATCAAGAAATATTTACTGAATACCTATTAGGTATTTCAAGGCCATCTAATTTTAAATTTCCTTCAAATAAACTGTATTTATTGATTCATCTCCCCCCCACCCCAGAAGGTTAGTATCTTCGGTGATGGATCTAAGGGATCAAAACTCAGAATGATTAAGGTATTCTTCTCTGATTAAGGCATTGTTCTCACCCCTGACAAAGCTACCCTTACATTTTTCAAAAATAGGATCATTTATTCTATTATTAAAATCTCCAAATATTATTATTATATGATTTTAATAAAGTTCTCCCACCTAGGGAATTAGGAACTGTTTGTGTTCCAAGACTTTTCTTATAGTCCTCAAGAAACAGAAATCATTTTCATGGTGCATGTATTGCTAAAAACAAGACAACAGGCTCAAAATGGAGTTACTTATGCTAAGTCCCATGTTACCAAACTGAGATTAAATTTAATTAATTTTGGCTCTTCTAGAAATGTAGTTTTAAACCAATTATCAGGAGTTGCCTGATGAGTAAACACTAGATCTGCCAGAGACACTTGCCATCCTTTAAAAGAAAGTAACCTTGCAACAATCAATCTGCTATTTTTTAAGTATAATTTCCTTGTTCCTGCTTCCTTTTACCTGTAAGAGGCTTTCATTTAGCACAGGTCCTCAGAGCTCTTTTCTATTTGCCAGATTGTATGCTGCCCCATTCATGGATTGCTGAATGAACCGAATTAAAATTTATTTAATTTTTTCCAACAGTGTGGTCTTTAATGTTGTCAAAATTATTATTTTTAATGGTTTACAAGGAACATCAAATGGATTCCCAAAAACCTCAGATTAGAAAATCGTCAAAACTACCAAGACAAATGAATAGAAATCTCCTAACTTGTCTTAAAAGAAAAACAACAGCTTTTAAATTTTCTTCTGAGCACATTGCAATACCTAATTTTATTAAAAACACTAAAACGACTTCTGTCATTGCCGTGATAGTGGATTCTACTGTTTGGGCTTTCCATTTCCCCATCTCACCCCCTTAGGTCTAAAGATCCTTAACAGGTCTCATGATTTCCAAGCAAGAGAGGATTCAGAAATGGTGTATCTTGTGAAGTGTAAGAACTTCCCCTGGGTTACAGCACCAAACAAGAACTAGTTTCTACCGGATTTAAATATTTAAATTGTTCGCGACAAACTTTGAATGAACTTGAAATGGATTAATTGCAGACTGTGAACACCCCATTCTCTGTACGTTCATCAGCATACTTACTGCTCCCCTATCAGTTCAAATCCCTGAAACAAACATGAAAAAAAGAAAGATGCATAACTTAGATGTGAGAAAGACCCGAATTTCCTTGTCCTCAGGGTTGGTTTTCAGTAGTCGGGCAATAAACATACTTTCAGAGTCTGGAACTCCATAAAATTGTTTTGGAGGATGCCCCCAGCTGTCTCACGGCCCATTTCGTTTTGCATCTAAAGAGAGTACAATTTCCCAACCAGGAGAACGGGTTCAGCGGGCCGAAAGCCAGAGCTGGCCTAGGGCGGGTCCCAGTGCTGCAGCGCTGGGCGCGGGGAGCAGGCGGGTCCTCTCCTTTCGCCGGCCTCTGGGTTTGAGGCCCCGAGGTCAGCTCCTCTCCCGGCTCCGTGCCCGGCGCGGGTGCGAGCCGCTAACTTCGGGCCAATCAGCACGCGGCGTCTCTGAGACCGCTGCGCCCCGGCCCGCGCCCCCCGCGCCCCCGCGGCAGCAATGGCAGCGGCGGCCGCGGCGGCTCCGGGCTGAGCCAGACCCGGGACTAGGAGGGGCTGAGCCGCGGGGGATCCTGGAATCGGCGGGGAGGTGGGGATTCTGGGAGGAAAACTCCATTTCCTCCTTCCCTGCTGGCCTCTCCCCTCCACCCGAGCACCCCAAATTTCGATGTGTCTCCTCCCGGGCGCAGAGCGCTGGCGCTGAGCGAGGCGGCGGCGGCCGCGGCCGGGAAAATGCTGGGCATGTACGTGCCGGACAGGTTCTCCCTGAAGTCCTCCCGGGTTCAGGACGGGATGGGGCTCTACACGGCCCGCAGAGTGAGAAAGGTGGGTGACCCGGCGGCAGCCCGCGCGCCCCTGCTCCCGCCGCGCGCCTCCCGGGGTCGCCCCTCCTCAGGGCTGGGGGGGCTCCGCGGGCGTCACTGCCGGCTGCCCTAGCCGGGGTCGGCCGGGACTCTCCCGGGAAGGCTGGGGCTGGCGGGGCGGCCTTCGCCAGCC
>NC_043700.1:97513800-97561347 GCF_006229205.1 Suricata suricatta
CTGCGGGGCGCGCTCCGCCACCGGCCGGTCCGGGGGCGGAACTGCCGCCGGCCGCCCTGCGGCTCGAGGTCTTCCCTCTCCCCTTCAGGAAGTGAGTCGGGACGGAGCCTCCCTCTCCCGCGGTTCTGGGAGTGACTGCGTCTTTGCGCTGGCGGAGCCGCGCGTGGGCGGGTGTCTTCACAGGCGCGCGCGCAGCCCCGCCGCCGCCGCGCTGCCTTTAGGACGAGGAAACGTGCTCGGAAGCGCTTCGCTCTCCTACAGGGTGTGTGAGGGGGCGTTTGAGCGAAGCGCCAAACAGGCTTTGGAATTTCATTCACACACTCAGAAGTTCTTTCCTTCCTTCCAAAATATGTGATGTGGATTCTGGGAGGTGACAACTAGATAATCGTAGAATCTCTGATCTTTTTTCTCTGCCTTTGCATTTTCTCCGACTAGATTTCGCCTTCCAGAAATTTAGAGGCATAAGAGGAAGGCAGGCACGTTGCACTGTACGTGGGGGAAAGGCCTGGACATGTTGGTTGTTGAAAACAGGCCTAAGAGGAGAGATAACTGGAAAATTTCAAACCTTTGAATTTGATGAGACTTGCATTACAGCTGTTTCACAGGACCACCGTTTATTGAGCAGGTACTTTGTGCCAAGGCCACTGTTTGGAACTTTACCTACATTAGTAAGGTCATCAGCACAACTCCCTTGAGAACAGTATTAATCCTCATGTGAGAGATGAAAAAAACAGAAGTAATGCACAGTTAAATTTCCTGCAGTGAGCCTTCAAACCTATGGCTTCTAGATCCAGAGCTCATGTTCCCTCCAGATCTATCCCTGCCAAGTTCATGCCCGCACCAAACCTGTTTGAAAAATGGAGGTTTGGGCAAGAGCAGGCTTGTTTAGGAAAGATATGCTAGCAAGAGGTTCCCAGAATGCACCCAGAGACATCAGGATGCCTTTCATCTGAGTATAAATCAGATCGGGGAAAAATGACAAGTGCTTCAGAGGGCTTCCTTGAAAACAAGACCTATAAGCATCTCCCAGGGTAAAACTGGAAGAAACAAACCCCATATTTGCTTTTTCAAATGGGAGTTTGGAAGAAAACCAAGAGTAATCACTTTATCTGAATTTGAGATGAACTGAATAGATGTTTTTGTCAAATAAGTAAATGTCAAAATCCACATTCTTCAAAGCAGAAGTTGAAATTCTGCTTTTAAGCCTTTCTCACAGGATATGAAAAATTCCCAAATGGGTTTTTCAGGAAAGTAGGCCTAAATTTAATTACTTAAAAAGTAAACACAATTCTCAAACATAATTTTGTTTATTGTTATTAATAGTTACATATTAAAAAGTTGTACAAATATTAGAATTATTACATAATCCCTATATTTTGTCTTATTATTTAGGTTTTAGAAACAGCTGGCCAATGTACTTTCTTTTGATATTTTTATAAATTCCAATTTATTTTTCCACATATTTGATTATTTGGACTTTGTTTATTATTTTTGGCTATAGAATGAGCAGCTTCCCAAATCACCGTATATTAGTCTATTTTATTATTGTAGTACTAAATAGGTAGTTATCTTTTCTTGGCTCTTGTAATTTCTACATGTGAAACACAGAGTTTTTCATCCTGGTCACATGTACAATGCTTATCTATATTTCAAGTGAATATGCAGATGTTTGCATTGAATTCAGATGTCCTACTATTAGCGACATAATTTAGTTATGATAAGAAGATACTCAATCACAAGGTCATCAATCATGGACAGGTTCACTGATGCCAGAAATAACCCTGAAGTAGGCTTCAATTCCTTTGCTTTCCAAAGGCTGAGGAGGAAGCTGAAGTTGAATAGATCTTAGCTGAATGGCAAAGCCAAAGCTGAATGTCCATGCATTCCTTACCTGTTTACATGTAGTTTCTTGATTCTTAAATATTTTCCAGGTTACCTTTAATAGGCCTACTGGCCATAAATCAAGGATCAAGGGTCTGAGAAAACAGAATTTCAGGAGTTAAAGACCTTAAAGTTTTCATATGCTCTATTCTAAATAAATGTTGGAATATATCACTGTATATGTTAGAAATTACAAATTTTTGTCATACTTTTATAACACACATGCTTGTATAACACTTCTGTTAAAAGAAAAAAACAACAATTGCAGGGCACCTAGGTGGCTCAGTTGGTTAAGTGTCCAACTTCGGCTCAGTTCACAGTCTCATGGTTTGTGGGTTTGAGTCCCGCTTTGGGCTCTTTACTGACAGCTCAGGGCCTGGAGCCTGCTTCAGATTCTGTGTCTCCTTCTCTCTTTCCCTCCTGTCCCCTGCTTGTGCTCTCTCTCTCAAACAAACAAGCAAACAAACAAAAAAGGAAAACAATTGCAGTTCAAGCCATCTGTTGATTTGAAATTCATAGAATCTAATCCAGACTGGTACTGAAGTTGGGGGATCTTTCTAGAGACTCCACTGCCTCTACTACATTCATCAGATTGATTTGATTTTTCTTTAACAGTGGGACCCCTTATACCTCTTTTAGGTCCACTCCGTTTTCTGCAGTGTTTCCCAGAGTGGGTTCTCTGGGAAACAGAATCACCTAATGCCCGGCTCTACCTTAGCCCTATTAGGCTTTTCCTTGGCAGTAATCTGTTTTTTGCAGGCCTGAGCTTATACTCTCTCACAAGCTCTCTGTCTCTTTCTCTCTTTTTGTAGAAAATATGCATAGTGACAATAAGATGAAAAGGAAAGGACCTCCTTTCCTTTTCTTACCATTAGGAAATTAGAGTTTAGATGAAGTGAAGGTCTTTTGGTAGCTATTTCTATGTAAGCCATGAATTGTTCTTGGAGAAAGAGTGGATGAGACTCTTGGAAGGCCCTTGAGTAGAAAAAGGAGACCTGAGTTTATTCACAGTTATACACATTGCAGTTTGCTAATGATTAGAATAAGGTAGACAGTTCTTTTCTCTTAAATTAATTTATTTTGAGAGAGAGAGATAGAGAACTCAGTGGGGGAGGGGGAGAGAGACGGAAAGAGAATCCCAAGCAGGCTTCTGGTAATATGGGGCTCAGATGTGGGGCTTGAACTCATGAACCTGATCATGAGATCATGACTTGAGCCGAAATCAAGAGTTGGATGCTTAACCGACTGAGCCACCCAGGCTCCCCTAAAGTGGACACTTATGCATGCCATGTGTCAGATTCCGTTCTAAGTGCTTACTATGTTTTATCATATGAGCACAGTTTAATCCTTCAATAAAGATGTGTAATTTTATATCATAAAGTACTATGCAGATTAAAATTAATATTACTCAAAGGTAATACGTTAAATATACATACAAAAAATTAAGCAAACAAATACCTCAGTACTTTACATTTTTAATATCATGACCGTTTTCCCTCTTGACAATTAATGGGATTAATCAGGAATGGTGGTCGTTGACATTGTACTTGAACCCAAAAAGCAGAAGGGTGAAACTTGAAGGTTCCTTCAAGTTCTCAGATTCTGTGATTTTATGGAAAGGATTAAGGCAGGAAATATAGTACTACCAGACCTCCTTCGCTTTAGGTTTCTTGCAGGCATTGGTCTTTTCTTTCCTTTTGACTTCAGTCACTTAAGTGTTCATATGTGGCAGGCACTACGCTAGTCTCTGGGGATACACAGGTGAGTAAGACAAGGTCCTTGTTCACACGGAACTTATTTTCTTGTGTGGGGAGAGCTGCAGTAAACAAGTAAAAAGGGGAAGGTTATCAAGAGAATTTCAGCCTGTTTATCTGGATTGATTTTGCTTGGCACTGTATTAGGGAATGGAATTGCAGAATTATAGTCATTTTTAGTCTTGTCAGAGAGATAGCAAAGGAAATCGTTTCCATACGAACTGACTAGCGCTTTGGTAGACAACAAAGTAAGGTTGTGAGACTGTGTGAGATAAGAGGTACTGCAAGAGCTCAGAAGAAGGACAGACCCTGTTTTCAGTACAGTAAGTGATCAGAAAATGCTGGGGGAATCCAGGATGGCTTTATGGAAGAGTTGAATATCTTGGCGTTAGCCAAGTTACTGTTGTTAACATTGTCTTTATTATTGAGCATTTTAACTTTATATATAGTGGGTTGACACCTCAAGTATTGTCTGGGTGACACAGACTAAGTGGTGCACCTGGTACCGGTTTCCGTGAGTCTGAGCAGATTTTGCGCTCTTAATCTGTTTGGATAGAGTTGAACAGTTTGTAGGTAGAACTGTTGGGAATAAAATTGAAACAGTCCTTTGAGGGCTAGACCTTGTGTCAGGGATATTGCAGATGAAAGAGTTGTTTATTTTTTATTTTTTAAGTTTAATTATTTTGAGAGAGACAGAGATAACATGGGGGGGTGGAGTAGGCAGAGAGAGAGAGAGAGAGAGAGAGAGAGAGAGAGAGAGGGAGAGAGAGAGAGAGAAGAGAGAGAGAGGATCCCAAGTAGGATTTATACTGTCAAGGAGGAGCTCAGTGCGGGGCTTGAACTCACAAAACCATGAGATTATGACTGGAGCTGAAACCAAGAGTTGGACACTTAACTGACTGAGCCACTCAGGCTCCCCATGGGAGTCTTTTAACTATTTCCATCAAAGCACCACCTTGCACAGAGGAGACTGTGGGTAGCCTGGAAGTGTCACACACAAGCACACAGTATTGAAGTCTGGGTTTTCTGTTTACTGTGTACTTGTGTATGCTATCTCATTTATTGTACAACAGTCTTTGAAGGTTTATTATTATCCTGTTTACAGATTGCACACTTGCTGGATAATTAACTTTGTGTCAAAATTTTTGTAGTTGTCCTTACGCTGACCTTTAAAAGTTTTTCTCCTTTCCAGTTCATTCTTCACTAGCAGACTAATACCTTACCAAATCAGATACGTATTTATTTTCCTTTATATCTAGAAGCCCTTTAACCTGCATAAGTGTAATATAGTTAAAGTGGGTTTGTATTTTTAAAAAGAACCAAAGATGAACAGGAAAGCTGAAGAAACGCCAAAAAGGAAATAACTACATATAAATACTTCCAGTAGAAGCAGTAAATAGCATTGGCAAGACCTGTCTGTACACCAGCAACTGAATTGACCCCCTGGGGAGCTCTGTTCCTTTCTCGCTTCCTTCTCAATTTTGTGCTTTTTTTTGCTCAAGTGGCTCCTGAGTGGCATCCTGTGTCCATGAACCCTAGGGCAGGGTCCCACTTTGCCTCTCTCATGAACAAATGAAGGTTCCTAGTTCAAATTTTGTCAGATACCTTAGGATTTTATACACAACTACTTTTCTGGACAAAACTTACTGACAGTGTTGAGGTATGGGTTTCCTGTTACTGCTGTAACGAATTATCACAAGTTTTGTAGTTTAAAGCAATACAAATTTATTATCTATGGTTCTGGAGAATATAAATCTAAAATGAGTGGGCTGAGCTGATTCCTTCCAAAGCCTCCAGAGTCTACCTCCTTGCTTTCAGCGGTTTCCTGGAGGCTGCCCACATTCCTTTGCTGATTCTTTTGCCTCAGTATCATTCCAACCTTTGCTTTGGTGGTCACATTTCCTTCTCTGACTCTGACCTTCCTGGCTTCTCTTATAAGAACCCTCGTGGTTGGATTGAGCTGACCCCGCTAGTCCAGGATAATCTCCCCATCTCAGTATCCCAAATGTAATTACATCTACACAGTCTCTTATATTAGGTAAAGTAACATAGAGATTCTGGGAATTAGGATGTAAATATTTTTGGTGAGCCATTACTATCCTACCTGGGACCCAAGGTATAATTCTTGGCCTGGATTGTGTGGAACATTTTCTGATAACTAACTGGGGTGAGTCGTTCCCCACACACTGATCCTGATAAAATGTACCCATTGCAGATCTACCACGTTGATGAATATTGTGCCTTGTTTTCAGTATTGATTCTGGTGAGATCTTCAGAGTTGTCATTCATGCAATGAAACGAGGATGAGTGGTTCCCTTATAAAGGGGAGGAAAAAATATGTTCATGGGAAGTAGAAGAACTTCAGAAGTAATCTAACGCCCACACTCTTATGACCCCAGAGCCCAGAGAAGCTTTGCATGGAGTTTTTCAGCTACCGCGGCCTCTGAGGCTCCCATGTCTTCCACGATAATCCGCTCCCTCTCTTTCAAACCAAGGCAAACACCTTGATTCTTTTCGAGGGATTTGCAGTAAAGACATTTTATGAGTCAAATCCCAGTGAAAAATACCTGAAAAAAAGTTGAAATCTGAGTTTATGAAAATAAGAGAAGCTAAAAAAAAAAAAAGGAAAGTTGTATAGGTTTAGAAAACCACATGGGAAAGAGTTACCTTAAAAAGAAAAGTAAGTAAAAGCATAGAGGAACAATTACTGTGCATAAATGTTAATATAAGGAGATGCGATTTTGTGGAGTCAAGTGTTTTGTTGATCACCGTGAAAGGTGCCTCTCGTGAAGAAACAATGGATCTTAATGCTAGAGCTAGAATTCTGCCAGTGAATGTTTGCTTATATTTCCTGGTGGCTGATGATAAGTAATCTGGAAACATAGTCAGAGGGACAGTCGTCACCATTGATGCCTGCCATATGTGCTATCTTTTTTTTCTGTTTACACATTTATACTCTAGGATAGAGACCCAAAGCAGCTTTGTGTATCCTGGTGTTGTTATAGATTTTAAAATATGTAAATAATCTACTTAGATGGATGTTTTCTCTGAAACTTCATATTTTGTTTTTTTTGTGTGTGATAATAACAGTTATGGTTAATATTTTCAACAAATATTTATTGAGCCCCTGAAGTTGTTAGGCACTGGGCTAGTTGCTAGGGATAGAAGGGTGAAGGATGGAGACAGCGGTCACTGAATGCTCACACGGTTCATACCCATGTCCTACAGCAAGTTTGCAGGGTTTATCCTGCCATTGTGTCCTTGTTTTATAGATGAAGGGACTGATTTTGAGGAAGGTTATGTTAATAATAAGTGGATTAATCAGAATTTGAACTCAGATTATTCCATATATCCTTTTCACTGACAAAACTTTTTTTTGCTCTATACTGATAAAGTGCACATGCATTCACTCATAGTTTAAAAAATTATTTTACAAAAATGACAAAGTAAACTTATTTCCTCATCCAGCATTTCTCATTCAACAGTATCTTATGGAAATCCCTTCAAGTAATCTACTTTGGCTATAATTTATTATTTTAATGTTCATTTATTTATGTACATATTTATTTACTAGTGTTTTATTTATTTATTTTGAGAGAGAGAGTGAGAGAGGGGCACAGAGAGGGAGAGAGAGAGAATCCCAAGCAGGCTCTGCACTGACAGTGGAGTGAAGAGCCTGATGCGAGGCTCAAACTCATGAACCATGAGATCATGACCCAAGCTAAAACCAAGAGTCAGAACCTTAACTGACTGAGCCACCCAGGTGCCCCTATAATTTATTCTTTTTAATGACAATATATTTTATGTTGTCCACGTGCCACAGTTTCCATTTATTCAGGTCTTGTTTTACATAGTTATTCAAGATATATCTTCATCACCAAAATCTGTACTGGCCATTATGAATACAGTTGTGAACAAAATATAAATTCTGTCCCTTGTGGAGCTTGCATTCTAGAGAGAAGAGACAGAAACTAAACAAAGTACATATTAGATAAATTTTATACTACGTTAAAATGTGATAAGTGCTAAGGAAAAAAGAAAAAGAAGAGCTGGGTATTGATGACTTGGCAGAGTGTGTGGATATGGGTGTGGGGATGTTTTTATAAATAAGTGGTCCAGTTAGTCCTCACTAAGCAAGGGAGATTTGGGCAGTGACTTATAGCATGGCAAAGTAGACAAACATATTTCTAGGGGAAGAGCCTTCTAGGCAGCAGCGAGAGCAAAGTTCCCTAAGATGGGAGTTTGCTTGTTGTGTCCCAGGACAAGGAGGCCAATGAGGCTGGAAGGGAGTGAGCAGGGGCTGGGTACCAGGGGAGGAGGTCAGAGAGTTAGTGAAGGGAAGCCTACGAAGGGCCACATTTCTTTCTTCCAGGCCATTGTAAAGGTGTCTACTTAGAGTGAAATGGGGAACCACTGCAGGGTTTTGACATGATTTGACTTGAGTGCCATGTTGAGAATGGTTGGCCACAGGGAAGTGTGTAACTTAGAAGACTTGTTAGGATTCTGTTGGAATGATCCAGGTGGGAGATGATGGTGGCTTAGACCAACATGGTGGCAGTGCTGGCAGCGTATTTGAAGAGAGTAGTGACAGAGTATGCTAATGGGTAAAGGTGAAAGAAAGGGAAGGATCGAAGATGATTCCAAGAATTTTAGTGTGAGAAATTGGAGGGGTTGGACTGTGAGCCAACCACTGAGATGGGGAAGGTTGTGTGTGGAGCAGGTTTGAAGGCAGAGGATCAGGAACTCAGTTGAAGGCATGTTGATTTAAGTTTGTTTATTTTATAAATGTTTATTCATTTTTGAGAAGGAGAGAGACATACTGTGCATGTGTGTGTGTGTGTGTGTGTGTGCTCACAAGTTGGGGAGGAACAGAGAGAGAGGGGGACAGAGGACCTGAAGCGGGCTCCACGCTGACAGCAGCCCTATGTGGGGCTCGAACTCATGAACCAAGTGATCATGACCTGAGCCAAGTTGGATACTCAATGTACTGAGCCACCCAGGTTCTCTATTTACTTTTGAGAGAGAGAGAGAGAGAGAGAGAGAGAGAGAGAGAGAGAGAGAGAGAGAGAGAATGGGGGAGGGGCAAAGAGAGAGGGAGAGAGGGAGAGAGAAAATCCCAAGAAGGCTCCACACTCTCAGCACAGAGCCCAATGTGGGGCTCTAATTCAAGAACTGTGAGATCATGACCTGTATCAAAATCCAGAGTCACTTAACCCACTGAGCGAACCAGGTGCCTGAATGCATGTTGATCTTGAGGTTTCTGTTAGACCACAGGGAGGATGTCAAAGAGGTGTTAAGATAATAGTTGTTGTACCTGCGCGTCCTCCTTCCCATCCTTTATGTCATTATTTTCAGCTATTTTATTTTATGCTATAAACCTTACATTTCTGTTATATTTTCCCTTTCGATCATCAGTTGGCTTTTAGAACAATTAAAAATAAGACAAATTATCTTTGTTATATAAATATATATTTTTTTAACAATTGGAGTTCTTAATTTCTTTGTTTTTAACTAAGTTTCTGTCTGGTATCATATTCCTTATGCCTGAACCATATTCTTTGAATATTTCTAATAGCACAAGTTGCTGCCAATGAATTTCCCGGCTTTTGCTTCTCTGAAAAAGTATTTCGCTGTATTCTTGAAGTTGACAGTTTATTCTCCCCCGCCCCCACTACATTATAGATGTTGCTTATTTACTTATTTATTTTTTGGCTTACATATTTTCTGACAAAAAGTCTGCTGTAAGTCTTATGTTCTGTTCATAATGTCTTTTACTTCTCTCTACTTTCTAGATTTTTCTAGTTTTCTTTGAATTTTAGAAATTTAAGTATGATGTGTCTTTGATTTAAAAAAACTTGCTTTTATGTGTGGTTTGATGTCTTTTATTATTTTTGGAAAATTCTTGAACATTATCCCCTCAAATCTTATTTCTAATATAATCTTTCCTCTAGGTCTCCAATTCCATGTGTGTCAGACTATTTGACAGTGTCTCACAGCCTGTATATGCTTTGTTCTGCTTTTTCTTTGCTTTTTTTCTTTTTTAATTTGTGTTTTAGTTTAGGTAATTTTTTCTTTGCCTTATCTTCAAGTTTATTGATTCTTTTCTCAGCTGTGCCAGGTTTCCTTGTGACTCTGTCAAAGGAATTCATTTTTGATATTATGATTTTTATTTCTAGTATTTCTGCTGGACTCTCCATTTTATAGCTGACATGTCTCGGCTGAAATCCTCCCTATATTCATGCATGTCAGCTGCGTTTTTTAGTGGATTATTTTTGTTTGTTTTGAGAGGGAGAGAGAGAGAGAGAGAGAGAGAGAGAGAGAGAGAGAGAGAGAGAGAGAGAGATTGATTGAGTTTGAGCAGGGAAGGGTCAGAGAGAGGGAATCCCAAGCAGGCCCTTCACCATCAGAGCAGAGCCTGATGCTGGGTTCAAACTCAAGAACCATGAGATAATGACCTGAGCTGAAATCAAGAGTTCAGATGCTTAACCGACTGAGTCACCTAGGCATCCCTCTAGTAGGTTCTTTTTAACAAATCAGACATATATTTTTAAACTCCTTATCTGATAAGCCTAACATCTGTGTCATCTCTGAATCTGGTTCCATTGCTTCTTCACAATGGGCTTTTTTTTCCTCTTGCTTTTTTGTGTGTCTTATTGTTTTTATTGAATGCCAGCATCATGTGTGAAACAGTCAAGAATGCAGTAAATAGCATTTATGCCTAGAAATATGCACACCTCTTTTTTTTTTTCAGGCTGGGAATTTGGATCAATCTAGTTAGGAGCTAAAATGGGCTTGCATTAATTTTTGCTATTGTTACCTTCAATACATCACAGGCTTTAGATTCTTCTAGAATTGCTTTGTATCAGGGGTGGCCGGAGTGCTCAAGGTTTTTCTCAGTGTTTCTGTTGTACTCTCAGCTCGCTCTCTCTTTTTTTTTTACACACACACACACACACACACACACACACACGTGAGCAGGGGAGGGGCAGAAAGAGAGGGAGACACAGAATACAAAGCAGGCTCCAGGCTCTGACCTGTCAGTACAGAGCCCAACATGGGATTTGAACCCACAAACCGAAGATCATGCTCTGAGCCAAGTCAGATGCTTAACTGAGTGAGCCACCCAGGCACCCCAAGTGTTTGACATTTGATTTTAGCTTGAGTCATGATCTCACAGTTTATATGTTCGAGCCAGTGTTTTTGTTTTTATTTTTGAGAGAGAGAGAGAGAGAGAGAGAGAGAGAGAGAGAAAGAGAGAGAGAGAGAGAGAGAGAGAGAGAGAGAGAGAGAGAGAGCGAGAACACAAGAGTGAGCAGGAGAGGGGCAGAGAGAGAGGAGGACACAGAATCCGAAGTAGGCTCCAGGATCTGAGCCTGTTGTGGGGCTCAAACCTATGAACCGTGAGATGATGACCTGACCTGAATGAAGTTGGACGCTTAGTCGACTGAGCCCCCAGGTGCCCCCTTACTCTCAGCTCTTTTCTCCTTGAATGCCTGAACCACAGAGGGTTTTCACCATGCTGTGTGTTGCTTTTTGAGATTCTCTTTGTCCAACTTCATTCTTCCCCGGGGTTTATCAGTCTGAGCCCTGGGAGTTGGGGTTTCTCAGCATTCCTACCTCTTCTCCATAAGAGCCAAATCCTTGCCTCCTATTAGGTTGGTGTTTTGTTTGGAGAGTGTTTCCTGTCCCTTCCCCAAGGGTAGGAATCCTCTGATGGTTGTGGTGTAAGTTCCTGAGCCTGCATTACTTCCTGCCCTTCTTCCAGCAGCAGTTGATCTTTATTTGTATCATAGAGGTGACAGTGTGCTGCTTTTCTTGCCTGCCGTGCCTAGAGGCTTTCCTTTATGTGGAAGAAAGGTCAGGGCAGGGTGTGTGGGGTGTTGTGCCATTCTTGCATCATATGCTGTTCCCCTCCTGCATGCTTGCATCCCTGAGGGAGACTCTCTCTTCCCTTGTGTGTCCCCCAATCTTTCTTGTGGGGTAGGTTTTTGGAGAAGACTCTGCACATGTGTGTGAACTCCCCTTACGTCTGGGGCTTCCACTGGTTCTGTAAGGCCAGGCTGTCTCACATGTACCTTTAGCCGTTAAAATGTTAGTTGGGTTCTTCCCTGCTTGTGTGGTGACTGATGGCTGTCACTTCTGTGATCTGCGGCAGCAGGGAGGAAAGTGCTCTCCTCAAGAAAAGTTAGGATTTTGTAGTTTATTGGCATTTTTGTATTGGTGTAGGAGTGATATCCTTTTTATATCCTTGGTGGATATTTAATAGGTTTTAAAATTAATGGCATTTAAAAATATTCTTACTTATTATTTTTATTAATTAATAAATCTTTCCATATTGAAGTAGAGGTTTTAAAATCTCCCACTCTAGTTCTTCATGCGTATATATATTATATATCTATATATTATATAATGCATATATATTTTGGTGAAAAGTTAGTTAACTTTTTAATTATTTTTAAATAATATATATAACCTAAAACTCGACACTTAAATAATTTTTTGACATATAATTAGCATACGATGTTATATTCATTTTAGGAATACAGCATAGTGATTAAACAATTCTGTACATGACTCTACTCACCACGATAAATATAGTCACTATCACCGTACAACCTTACTACAATATTATTGACTATATTCCTGACGCTATATTGTTTATCACCATGACTTATTTTAAAACTGGAAGTTTGTACATATTTAGTGTTTTTATTCTTCTGTTTTCTCACTGTTAGAGCTTCACAAATATATTTTTTATTACTATATAATATTCTGCTTTATTCTGTTTAGTGCCTTCAGCCATTAATTTAATTCTTGTCTGATATTAACACTATTGCCTTTCTTTGTATCTCTTTGTATACCCATTTAAATTAATTTCTTTTATCATTTTGTTTTACCTTTCATAATCATAAGTAGCTAGATTATATTTTATAATGCAAAGTTACAGTCTCTCATTTAATGAGAGAATTTGATTCCTTCATATTTAGCATAATGGCTGATAGAGCTGATTTCATTCTTGTCTTTCGTTATGCTCATTATTTATTTTATATTGTTGTAACTTATTTTTAAATTTTCCTTATTTTGCTGTCTGTTCAATTAACTGTTCATTCCTTTCTCTCTTCTGATTACCATGTTTGTTATATTCTTTTTTTAAGTGATTTACTTACTCTTTCCCTCTTTCACAGATGATTTTTTGTTATTTGATGCCTAGAGCTCAACTATGTTTTCCCATAAAAATATAGAATTTCTTCTACAAGATGTCCTATTTCCCCATTCTTTCCCTCTTCTTCCCTCCGCCCTCTCGCCACCATCATCCCTTGTGATGCTTTTGCTTTCCTGCCATCCTTCCCCAACAACCCTTAAGTTTGGATGAAATGGTGTGTTATTTAGTAGAGTTTCTTTCAAGAGTGTATCCCCGTTGGCTTAAGAGTTGTTAGTTAGAACACCCTGTCAATTGTTAATGTTGTGTGTGTAAGCACCAGCTGCTCCTTTTCTTATGCCATCTTCTTTCCTTTGCTCTGGTTCATTTGTTTAGTTAGAGACTTTTTTGTGATTCTTTTTCTCATCACTGTGTGGATAATATGCTCTCTGGATCTGTGTGTGTCATCAGGTAGCTGTCTTTCCACCTGAGTGTAAAGGACTTCCTGACTGAATAAGTGGTTTTCAGGTGATCATATTTCTCTTTCAACTCATTCTCTAAAAATATTTAGCTGGGAAATCATTCTTCTTTTTTCACTTTTAAAAGTGTGTTTTGTTATTGTTGTTGTTACTTTCTTTGAGTGCTCTACTTGAATGTCCTTAAATTCCCTTATGTGATTGAGATATTCCTTTTAATTATTCTGTAGAAGTTCTATGAATATGGTTCTCATTTTTCTGCCTGATCTTTCTCTCTCAGGCAGCTGGGCCCCTTTGTTTAGGCGGTCCGCCTTGGTTGCTTTATCGAAGCCCATGACCGGTAATTAGAGAACCCTCTGTGATATAAGCCCTTCCCTGTAGGCAAAGGGAGCTTGCCTTGGCAGATAGGTTGTCAGTTCCCTGTTGGTGCGCTCTCTTGTGCTTTCCTGGGCTGCGAGCATGGAAAGACTGTGGGCTATGACCCCCTCCCCCATCTCTGACTTTCAAAAGTTTCTCAGTATTCCTCAGTTTCCAGGCCTCAGCCCTCTTCTGCTATTTTCCACTTTATTACTAAGTCTACTGGAGAGAATGTCTCATTCACCCCAGTTCCTTACAAGAACCTAAGGCTTCACTTATGTCCAGTTCACCGTTCATGCTAGCAGCAGTTGTTTTGCTCAAGAGATGCAAGTAACTTAGGGTTGAAGTTACGGGGAACGTGCTGCATGCAGGTCACCATATAACCAGAATCTCTTCTTCCTCACAGTTCTCCTGCATTTCCCATTTTGTATTTATTTTTTTAAGAGACTCATTTGATAAAGAATGATTCTGTTAAGTCATGGGCACTAGTGTGTTTCTTTTCCTTAACATTCTGTATATCAGCTGAGAATAATAGGGACAACTACAGAAATCTGAACTTAGGGTTATGTTCTCCCTATAACAAGAAGTTGGCACTTAGGCATTTACTGCTATCAGTTCAGTGGCTTAAAGTGTTGGGGTGGAAGTCTTTGCATTCTCTTGGCCTCAAGATGGCTGCTTTAGCCCCAGCTATCATGGTTTTATTACAGGTGGGCAGAGAGAGGAAGTAACCAAGGCCCATGGGTGTTCTTGCCAGCTGACTTAGCTCTCATTTAAAAGCCTTTGTGGTAGGTTAATACAATGATCTCTGCTTGCATAGTGTTCGCTCTCTTTTATCTAAATGGGAAGCTGGTAAGTATAGTTTTTCTACCTACATATATTAGTACCCTCAACAAAAGGTCAGCCTTCTAGCACTAAGGAGTATGGATATAGTGAGGCAACTTGCCTCTGCTCAGTCATAGTGGGGAAAGAAGATTAGATATTTTTCATACTGAACTTTTTAGAAACATTATTTGTTGAAGGCCTAGTTGTACTATAAGAACAACACATGAACACTAGTGTAACATTGAAATATAATTATGTTATAAGGGGGCCCTACATCCCTTCTGTGAAAAATTGTCATTATTTCACATATGAATGATTCAACTGCAGATTGATTCACTTTAATATAATTTATTTCATCAATATGTATGTATGTTTTTATTTGCTGAACCATTTCCAAGTAAATTACAGACATTATGACATTTTTTTTTTCTCTCAGTATTTCTGTGGAGGACATTCTCCTAAATAGCCATAATATAATTTTAAAATCCAACAAAAATAACAGTAATTTCCTAATGTTTTCTAATTCTGACCCATATTCAAACTACTCCATTGCCTCTAATGTGTTATTATAGCTGTTTGTTTTGAACCAGGATCTAATCAGGGACCACCTATTACATTTGGTTATGTCTTTCAAGTCTCTTAACAGTCTCTTTTTTCCCGTTCCCTTTACTGAAAAACTGGCTGATTGTAGAGTATCTCACAGTCCAGATTTATCTGATAATTTTCTTAGGGCTTTATATAATGTGTTTCTCTATCGTCTGTATTTCTTTGAATCTGGAAACTTTTTTTTTTTTTTTAATGAACCAACATATTAAACACATCTCTCTGCCCTCAGGATACTGTTTTTTTAAACTTTTATTTATTCTTGAGAGACAGAGAATGACAGAGCATGAGTGGGGAGAGGCAGAGAGAGAGGTAAACACAGAATCTGAAGCAGGTTCTAGGCTCTGAGCTGTCAGCACAGAGGCCGACAACGGGGCTCGAACCTACAGACTGTGAGATCATGGCCTGAGCCGAAGACAGACGCTCGACCTACTGAGCCACCCAGGCTCCCCCACCCTCAGGATACTTTTGACATTGCAGTACATAGTGCCTTTTTAGCAGTGGGAGTCGCACAAAGTGTCCATCCCCCTCTCTTCTGTGTTTTATATGTATGCTTTATTCCTAGGAAGCACAGATCTCCCCAAGTGCTGGGTGAAGAGACAGGGCAAAGGGGAAGAGGTCAGCGTGTGTTCTCTTGCCCTTTTATCGAGGGAGGTGCCTGGAGAGTTCAGCAAACATCCCTCTTATGTTCCTGTGGGAGGCACCGGGGACTGAAGGACTAGGATGGTTTACTGCAGACTGCAGTATAATAGGGGTCTGTAAGGCCTGACTTTCCCACTCTTAGTAATGCCAGCACTGTTAGTAATTTTTCCATTTAAAGGGACCTTGTGCATAATAAGTGTTCTGTGACACTTAATAAGTGTTCTGATACTGTATAAATATCTATTTCGCTATCAACCTTTTATCTAATGGTCTTAGCAGCCATTGATAATCCTTGCCTAATTCAGTTACATTATTGGGGATTTCAAAATGGCGATTTCAGTCAAATAAATAGTCCTCCTTTATAAATTAACATTCATCTGTAAAGAAGAGCTTTCCCTCATTATTTGCTGTTATCTGGTTGTCATGAACTAGGGTATTATTGAAAAGGTAGGACAGAAAGTTTTTTCCTTCTGTTAATTTTAACAAGTTGTTACCCTCTACTGAAGGCAAATGAGGTTTAATTTTTTTTCCCTCTTTCTTGGACAGTCATTAAGAATTTGACAATGTGTTTTAATCAGTTATACTTTTGTTCTCTTTGTTCTCAAAGTTTTTAAAATTTGGCCTGTGGAGGCTTTTTGTAATAAAATTTAAGAAAGGAATCTTTGAAATCAGCTACTCTATATACTTAAGTTTTATAAGTGAGGAAACTGAAGCTCAGAAGTTTGTGACATCCTGTTTTAATGGCAGAGCAGGGCTTAGGATCAGATCTCTTGAAGTCTCAGCTAGTGTTTTTCCCACTGTTCTAAGAGAGATATCTTCAGTAAATCTTGCTTTCAACTTCTTACTAATACTAAGCAAAATGAGAAGAAATAGCCCATATTTGTAATCACACATTTTTTTTTTGCTATTAAAAGTTACTGTCTAGTCCAGTAGGTGGCAAATTGAATAGGTTAATTATCTGTTTTATTTAGAAAATCAAAGAAGCACTATTGTAGGCTGGGCTTTGGACCAGTCTGAGAGGTGAGTTTGCCTTGAAAAGTTTGCTGTCTACAGGTTGAATTTGTCTTGCAGTCACATTTTATTTTACCTGCAGAGTTTTGAAAATTTGGAATTCATTGCCAGCATAGAAAAGTAGTGATTTCACACACACATTTGAGTTGTCAGCTTCTCTAAAATAGTTGCAGATATGTAGCAACGTTAGGTTCCTATTGTGACATAGCAACACTCAGTTGGAGTGGAAACACTTACATGCTTACGTGGGCACGCCCTTGCCTCCATGTCACTTCCTGATGTGTCCTATACATTTTTATTGTCGGATGTCTGACGTGCTGCTTTCTGCCTGACTTTGTAGGCTTTGAGATAGTGACCCCTGAGAGAGCTGGAAGTGAAGAATTCTAGGAAAATTCTTGCAGTGAAGGTAACATCAATAACGTAGGCATACATATAGAGCAAAGAAATGGAGAGCCGAGTTTTCCTGCTATCAATATGAGATCTTCAGGAGCTTAATCACAGAGAGTAAAACCAATAATGATGAGAAGTCAGTTCAAAAATTTTGAAATTTTCAAGAAGATAGTTTGAAACATTGCTTTTCTTCCTGTCATTGGTTATGAATGTCGTATATGTATACATATGCATATGTATATATAATTTGTGTTATAATGAACCATATGAAAAATTTTCATTTTGAAGGTTGGAAATGGTCAGATATTGGCAGTTTCAGGTGGTTCAACTAAAGAAAAAATAATCACATATATGTGGGGTGTGTACCCCAAATCTTCCTTTCACAGGTGTGTTACCCAAGCAGGTTTGAAGCCACTGAGGTAGAAGAGGCTTACTCTTAACTTAGAATTCCCATGGGAAATGGTTAGCAAATGAAGCAGGACATGCAATCAAAATACGATGATAAGAAAGTGCTGTTTGTATAGTAGAAACAACAAGGAACACAGAGTTAGCGAAGGGGTGGATAGTTGCTAGGACCCTCGGGAAAGCTTCAGAGAGGTGGTCTAGTAAGTACAAAATCTTCATCGATAGTCAAATATAAATTGTTTTAATTGTCTGCAGTATTTCATACCACAAGTGCTATGTATAATTAAGAGTTGGATATTTACAGAAATCTCATACGATCTTGGGGAGTCTGGGTGGCTCAGTCTGTTGAGCCTCTGACTCTTGATCATGATTCCAGGATCATGGGATTGAGCCCCCTGTTGGGCTCTCTCTGTCCCTCTGCCCCATTTGCATGTGTGCGCTCTCTCTCTAAAATAAAAAACAAAACAAAGCAAAAGGAATTGGCTATTTACATTTTTGTAATCTGGCAGCTATAGAAGCTCAAGTTTATTTGATCAGATCATACTCACTGGTGTACTTACAAATTTACCTCCCCTATGTATGTTTTATGTCAGTGTTTTTAAAACTGGATACCAAGCCATTAGTGAGTTATGAAATTAACTTATTAGATGAAAACCAGTATTTTTTGGAAAAGTGAAATAAAATAGAGTATAAAATGTAGGAGTGTGTTGCACAGAGTAAGGTTGGTAGTATTTCAAGAAATTTATATTTTAGTTTTATATGTGTGTTTCTATGTGTACATGTGAATATGCAAAGCTGAGATGCAAAACGTAATTCTTACTCTGTGTTGAAGGAAAAAATGGAAAGCCATATTACCATAGTTTGGTAGTTGAGTTTATGATAGAGTTCACTATTAATAGTAAGGCTTTCAATTCAGAGTCCTGATTCTTATTTTGAATTTTCAAAGCAATAAGTCTTTTAATAATCTTGCTAGACATGCATCTAAGCAGTTTGATTTCTAGTGCATTTATTTGGGTTCCTATGTCTCCTCTTCAGTCCTTTGAAAACTGCTGAATTGATAGATTCAGTTTTTTCCCTTCCAAATTTTTACTGTAGAGAGAAACTGACTGGCATGTGTAGGTCCGTTGCATTGGAAACTGTGTACTTAGATTATTACCTTCTGCAGTCATTGATAAACACTAGTATGTGACTAGATGGAGTGGAAAGGTGAATGAACTACATGCTTTAATACCAAGTCCTCAAATTTATTGCCAAAAACACATTTTATGTTTTGGTCTGTCTTCCAGATTGGCTTTAACATCAGTTCGTCAGTGTCTTCATTCAGTTCAACAGTCAGTGTATTGAGTGACTACATAAGCCAAGCATGGCCCACATGGTTGCTAAATGTTGTAGTTAATGGAAACTGAGAAGAGAGGTGTGAGCCAGCCTGGGCACTGGGTCATGCATTTATTGTCAGGGCTTTGAGTGGTGGTATGGCAGAGTGGACAGTGCCTGAGCAGAATAAACCACTGGTTCCTAATCCCTTCTCTGATCTTCCCTGGGTGATTGACCTTAATCAAACAAGTTATTTCAGCTATTTGATTCTCAGTGTCCTTCATTGTTAAATGGGGAGATTCTCACAAACGATTATTTGGTGCGTGGCACGTAGTAGTTCAGTACATATTAATTCCCCTCCCCTCTTCTTTCATTACTTATACAGCTTTTCCTAACTGCCTTTAAATGCTGGTAAGTTCCCATGTTGAGGTGAAAATGATTAATTTATAAAAGAAAGCATCTTTGGAGCTGTTTTGTCTGTCTGAGAAGTGAGGCTAGTATGAAGTGGCTAGTGAGGCCTAGAAGTTGGAAGAAGCAGAGCTGGCTTCCAGCCTCTGAAATTTGCTCACTAAACTTTATATCAGTAACTGTGCTATTATAAATATACATTTTTCTTTTCTTAATGTATGCTTATTTTTGAGAAAGAGACAGAGACAGAGAGCAAGTCAGGGAGGAGTAGAGAGAGAGGGGCACACAGAATCTGAAGGAGGCTCAGGCTCTGAGCTGTTAGCCATAGAGCCTGACACTGGGCTCAGACCTACAAACTATGAGATCATGACCTGAGCTGAAGTTGGACGCTTAACTGGCTGAGACACCCAGGTGCCCCAATAACTGTTATTATAAATGGCAGCCTCCCTGTTTCTTTGGTGTGCTTATGCTTGGTTTATTTAGGATTATAATCTTTTTTTTAAATGTTTTTGTGTTTTTATTTATTTATTTATTTAGAGAGAGAGTGAGAGAGAGAGCGACAGAGCGTGAGCAGGTGAGGAGCAGAGAGAGAGGGAGACAGAATCGGAAGCAGGTTTGAGGTTCAAATTTATATTCCTCGGAACATTGCTCTGGTGGTTGTATTTCCCTTGCGAAAGTTCTCCTGGAGATTTGTTGGGTTTTTCTTCCCCCGTGGAAGGGATGCTTCTACTGCAGAATAGGCGCAGGCAGGTTTGGGGACTCTCACAGAGGCTCTGTGCCTCCCTGCACACATTTCTACAGACCGTCTGGCTGGATAAACTCAGCCCCACTCCAGGTCTCTCCAGTCTCTGCTTTGGTGGGGTGCCTTAGTTGAGAAAAAATTTCTCCTACCCTGGAAACTGCCTCACAAGTATGTGCGAGGCCAGCCACCCACCCTTCACACCTAGGAACTTGTCAAAATGCAGCTTCTCGCATCCACTCTCGGAGATTCTGATTTCAGGAAGCCCTGGATTCTGAATTTGCTCTTGATTCTCATGCTAGGTGGGCTTCAAAACATGCACTTTGAGAAACTGGTGTACAGTGTGCTACCTTGGCTGTTAGAGAGATTGGCAGGGGAATTTAAATGTTATTTATGAACAGTCTTCCTCTGAGTGTGGCAAGCCTACTTCTTTCTTGTTCATAATTGGGATGAATTTATGATTTTTATGGAAACCAGGTGATTTTCTGCATGGTGGGCTTGTCTCTCAAGTCAGGCAAAACTCAGTGCTTGTCATTTTAGGACCACTTGCCAGAGGCCTTGCCAGAATTTGAATGTTAGGCAGTTTAACCCCTTTATGTTGGCTCCTGTGTTGTGGATTCAGGCTCTGAAGCTAAAAACAGATTAAGTTGGACTTTAAATATGTAAATATTTTGTGTTGCATAGGTTATTTAATACTTTAAATGTGTCTCAATCATGGTCATGAAGGTTTAGAAAAAAAAATTTCCAGAAGAGAAATAAGTTTATTTTAGTAACTTGATTATTGTACTAACTCCTTTTTCAATGTCATCATCACTACTCAGGGTGAAAAGTTTGGACCGTTTGCTGGAGAGAAGAGAATGCCTGAAGACTTGGATGAAAATATGGATTACAGGTTGATGTGGGAGGTGAGGATGTGATTGTTATTTTAAATATTTGATATTTTGCTTTATACTGCTTAGTGCAGTTACAAGGCTGAGTTAATAGGCATTGATTCTGGTTGACTGTTTAAACACTGGAGTGTTTTGATTTTAAGGGACCGGAGTAGCTTGAAAGTTTAGCATTAAAAAATACTGTTGAAATATCTTACTAGACAATTCTTCCAGAACTCTGAAGTTTATAGTTCATCATCAAATAAAGAGTTTTCCATGCAGAGGATGTTTGGATTGTAAAATAAGCCTGTTTGTGTATTGGATTAAGCATTCAATTTCTGTAACTGAAATTATATTTTTGTTTTGACTTTTATTTCCCAGTTGTAGTTCTGATTGCATAGAAATGGTTCTGCATACCATATTGGAATGAAAAATGCTAAAGTGTACCTCACTTTTAGGAACATATATTTAAAGAACTGTGACTTTTAGATAGTCATCTGGAATCTGAAATTTACCAAATACAGGGATCTGTATATGCCAATGTACATTTGTATAAGAATTTTCATCTTAGTTTATGCCAATTATATTTGTTGTTGTTCTGTTCTAGTCATTAGAAAAAGAAGGGCCCAAGGGATAGAAAAAGAGAAGTAAAGGTATAGAGATTGTTAAAACAAAACCTTGGGGGAAAAAACCCAGTTCCATGAATTGTATTTGGTGGGTTCCATGAGTAGGGCAGGAGCTGAGCTCTGTGTGGGTGGTGATGACAGAAGCAGGGTCAGTACATTGGAAAGGGGGGGGATACTGACATAGAGAGTTACACAGAAAAAGTCTCTCTGAACATGTGTTGATCAGTTCGAGTCTCCAGAGTAACAAAACCAATAGGATAGAGATATACAGTATATGTTTTTCAAGGAATTGGCTCATATGATGGTTGGGATGGCAACTTGGAATTTGTAGGGCACGCTTGCAGGCTAGAAATTCAGATGAGAGTTGATGTTGTAGTGTTGAGATAGAACATCTCTGGGAAACCTCAGTTGGCAATGAAGGGCTTTGATTGGATGAGGGTTGGTAGTCTTTACTTACTGCTTGTAGGTGTTAACCACATCCACAAAATACCGTCTTGACTATACTTAGATTAATATTTGATAAATAACTGGATACCATAGCTTAGCCAGCTTGACACATAAAGCCATCATAATGTATTAACTACAAACAAAATACATTTTTAAAAGGAGTAGCTTTTTATTTTTATTAAAAAATTTTTTTTTAATTTTTTTGAGGGAGAGCATGAGCATAAGTGAGCAGGAGAGGGGCAGAGGGAGAGAGAGAAAAAGAGAGAGAGAATCTCAAGCAGGCTCCATGCCCAGTGGGGAGCCCTACCCTAGGCTTGATCTCACAACCCTGGGATCATGACCTGAGCTGAAATCAAGAGTCAGACACTCGATCCAGCCAACCAGGTGCCCCACAAAATACGTTTTAAGTAATCATCCATATTGCTGAAACTGCTAGGGGTGGGGAATGGGGTGCTTGAGGAAGAGACTCCTGAAAGGTTTCTACAGTGTGGTAGATGGAAAATAGAAATTCATAATATAGTCTTCACTATAAGTGGAAAATGTTACTGATTTGTTTAACTTCATGTGCTGTTTTAGTTGTTTATTTTTATGAATGTAATAATATTTTCAGTGGCTTTTACAATTTTCTATAAGGTCTTAATTTTCTCACCAGTTAATTTTTTTTTTGCCATGGAAGTTTTCAGAAATCAAACATCTATGTGACAAATAAAAAGATAAGTTACACAATTTTAAGAGGTTGCTGATGGCTTTTGATGTTTGTCCCGAAAACTTCAGTGCGATAGGTTAATGTTTTGCACAGTTGGTTGTGAGGCGTTGTGAAGCAGATAATGGTTGTGATTTTTACTCCTGTACTTGCATATAGGAAACTTAGGGAGGCTGTATGTGAACTGCTGTGTAGTTGACAGGCAGCAGCAGGTCATCTGGTTCTGCATGACCTACTCCCATGGGCTGTTACCGTCCTCAAGTTACCACTTGTTTCACACACTGGTATCCCCTCTCCTCTCACTGCCGCCCAGACAACCTTCGATTTTATATATTACAGGTTCAGGTAATAGTACATTCACATAGTGATTCCTACTGTATTTTATTTTACTTAATATTTGGGGTTTGAATAAGTAATATTTGTACTTTTTACACAGTTCAGAAGAGGATTGATGAAGACCCTCCCCTTCCTCTTTGAGCCTGCTCTTTTCACCAGAGACCTTTGATCCATTTAACCCCTCAGTTTCTGCGCCTGTCCACTCCTCTGTCTAATCCTTCCTCCTGTAAGTCTGGTTTTCAGTTTGGATCGTCAGCCAGTACAGGTTGTGCTGTTGGGTGGGGCAGGGCAACGGGACACCAGCCTCAGCGGTTCACCTTTTGGTGGGAACACATAAAATTCAAAACACCTTTTGGATTCCAAAGGTTTACTGCCTGCTAGCTTTAATTCTGTTATTTAGTAAGTTAACTGAATGAGCTGCTTCCTAGCCTTGAGTTGTACTATTAAAGTCTATTTTCATTATTTTAGCTTTCAGGGTGCCAGATTTAGAAGGAGCAGAGAGAAGGGAGAATAACTGGTCTTCCTATAATCTTCCCCTCATGGAGCCCTTTGAGTCCTCTCAAAGGGAGATAATGAGCCTTCCCTTTGCTGGTGTGCCCTTTGGGACTGGCTATTTAAATCATTCCTAATATGGCCCCATAGCTGCAGAGCTAACCACCTGCAGTTCTCAAATAGGTTGTCCTTCTCAAGACAGAAGTTAACCTAGTGTATGTGTGGTTATAGAATGTGAACCAGACTCTTAAGACAGTCTGGAAAGTGATGTCCTAAGAGAGAGCATGTGGCATAGCTCTTTCTCAGTTTATAGCTGCACTTTGCTTATAGTGCCAACAGTTCTGAGGACTAGGAAGCCCTAGGTGGCACCAGTTAGGATTGAGCCCCTGTCCATTTGGGACTGGTCTGATGGGAGCAGTGGGGAGCATTGATGTCATCAGCTGCAGCCTCCTCTCCCTCCAGGGGCACTGCTTGGAGACTTATGATGTTCACTGCTTCAGAGCTGTCACCAGCACCTCAGCCTCTTTCCGTGTTGGCCGCCAGGATTTGAGATTTGGGTCTGACGAGAAATCAGTCTCATCTGCCCTTAAGCCTTCTTGATAACCTCACATTTTTGCTTTACTTTTAGAATTAAATGCCTTAGCAGAAGAATTCTGTATTTCTTAGGCCTCTGGCCAACCATAGAGCTCAGGGTTGGAAACAAGTGCCTGACTGACTATAAATGCTTCCCATGAATAATTTAGTGGAATGAGCCCAGTTGCCTGTATTGAATCTTTTTATCTGCTTTTTTCCCAGGTGGTTTGGAGGTATATTTCTTTACAGTCTGTACTCAGTTAGACTTGCTCTAAGACCAAAATCCATTCCTGTACTGTTGCTAAAACTCTCAATCACCCTTTGTTTATAAATCTTCAAGAGCTTCTTTATCTATGTTTTCTTGGCTGTTTCAAGTCACAGTTCAAATACCTCCTCTCCAGGCACTGGCTCTTATGCTATCTTCACATACTTTTTAGTTTTGGCACCTATAGAATGCAACACAGATTGTGCATTTTCCTCATTACCTGCCCAATCAATTATTCAGATATTCCAAAGTGGCCACTGGTGAATCCAGTGTCTGCTTGAATCCTTCCTCTTCTCTGTTTGCAGTGGGTCTTCCCCTCCCTGCCCAAAGCATCTTCTTGCATAGCCTGTAAGAGATTTTTCTTTAGAAACTGGCCTGGTAAGTTCTTGAAACTTGGTGTCATCCTGATATTTCCAGTGGAGTCATTCATTCCTGAACTTTGCATCTATTCTGAGATCTGGGAAGGTCTCAACCCTGTTCCCCACCTCTCTCCCACTTATGCTGGTCTGTGTTTGCCTCAGTGTTTGAACAGTTCAGCTGTTTGAACAGTTTAGGTGTTCAGTGGTGTGATCTCATGCAGGTTGAGCTAAAATACCATGCCATGTTCAGTAATAGTAGTTGGTCCTCTGGACAAAACGTTCTTGCTGTCACCTAGTTAGGAGCTCACGTGCAGAATTCCAAATGACCAGGTGAAACCCAGAGAGTCAAGTGAAATATCCAAAATCTGGGTGATCCTTTTTTAAAAATGTTTATTTATTTGCTTATTGAGAGAGAGAGAGAGAATATCTCAAGCAGACTCTGTGCTGTTAGCGTAGAGCCTGTCATGGGAATCAATCTCACGAACCTGAGCCAAAATCAAGAGTGGGATGCTTAACTGACTGGGCCACTCAGGCACCCCTGGGTGACCCTTTTATAAGAGAAAATAAAATCTCTTTCACTTATTTTTTTTAACATTTATTTATTTCGAGAGACAGAGACCTAGCACAAGTGGATGATGGGAAGAGAGAGGGAGACAGAATCTGAAGCAGCCTCCAGGCTCTGAGCTATCAGCATACAGTCTGATGCAGGGCTTGAACTCAAGAACCACAAGATCATGACCTGACTGAACCACCCAGGCGCCCCAAATTCTCTTTTATTTGAATACAGGTTGATTTCTTGCTACTAAACCTTAGAAGAAAAGTAATCTTAGAGCATTAGGAAGACAATGAAACAGGGTTTAAGATTTGCTTTTAAAAAGGCCGTGTTCTTACTCTTTTTTTCTATTGTATTTTTAAATTTTAATTTTATTTACTTATGTATTTATGTATATATGTACGTAGTATGTATTTATTTATTTTTTAAATTACATCCAAGTTAGTTAGCATATAGTGCAATTATGATTTTAGGAGTAGATTCCAGTGATTCATCCCCTATTTATAATACCCAGTGCTCATCCCATCAAGTATTTTCCTTAATGCCCCTCACCCATCTAGCCCATCCCCTCACCCACAACCCCTCCAGCAATTCTTAGTTTGTTCTCTGCATTTAAAAGTCTCTTATGTTTTGCCCTGCTCCTTGTTTTTATATTGTTTTTGCTTCCCTTCCCTTATGCTCATCTGCTATGTATCTTAAATTGCACCTTAGTGAAGTTGTATATCTGTCTTTCTCTGACTAATTTCGCTGAGCATAAAACATCCTTCTTTCATCCACGTAGTTCCAAATGACAAGATTTCATTCTTTTTGATTGCCAGGTAACACTCAATTGTATATATATATGTATATATATATATATATACTACATCTTCTTTATCCATTCATCTGTAGATGGACATTTGAGCTCTTTCCATACTTTAGCTATTGTTGATAGCACTGCTGTAAACATTGGGGTTCATGTGTCCCTTAGAAATAGCACACATGTATCCCTTGGATAAATACCTAGTAGGGAAATTGCTGGGTCATAGGGTATTTCTATTTTTAATTTTTTGAGGAACCTCCATACTGTTTTCCAGAGTGGCTGTACCAGTTTGCATTCCCACCAGCAGTGCAAAAGAGATCCTCTTTTTCCTCATCTTTGCCAACATCTGTTGTTACCTGAGATGTTAATTTTAGCTATTCTGACAGGTGTAAGGTGTTATCTCTTTGTGGTTTTGATTAGTATTTCCCTGATGATAAGTGATGTTGAGCATTTTTTCATGTGTCAGCTATCTGGAATTCTTCTTTGGAAAGGTGTCTATTACTGTCTTTTGCCCATTTCTTCACTGGATTATTTGTTTTTTGGGTGTTGAGTTTGATAAGTTCTTTATAGATTTTGGATACTAACCCTTTATCTGATATGTCATTTGCAAATATCTTCTCCTATTCTGTTGGTTGCCTTTTAGTTTTGCTGTTTCCTTTGTTGTGAAGAAGCTTTTTATTTTGATGAGGTCTCAATAGTTCATTTTTGCTTTTGTTTCCCTTGCCTCTGGAGACTTGTTGAGTAAGAAGTTGCTGCGGCTGAGGTCAAAGAGGTTTTTGCCTGCTTTCCTCCTCTAGGATTTTGATGGCTTCCTGTCTTATGTTTAGGTCTTTCATCCATTTTGAGTTTATTTTTATGTATGGTGTAAGTAAGTGGTCCAGGTTCATTTTTCTGCTGTCCATCTTCGCTGAAGAGACTGTCTTTATTCCATTGGATACTCTTTCCTGTTTTGTTAAAGATTAGTTGGCCATATGTTTGTGAGTCCATTTCTGGATTCTCTAGAGCTTTTACTCTTAAGGAGCTTGTGGTCTTATAAGGGCTTCAGAAGTAAGACACTGTAAGATGCACAAAGTATGATGAGCGCAGTCAGCTTTACGTGTATTATTATGACTTAGTGGCATTTAAAAAGTTTTACATTTGTTTATTTTTCTGAATCTGTTGCCTTGAAGATTGATGAGAACAGCTACATTTTTTACATCAGAGGCTAGGGGCATTACCAGGGCTATTAGTCATTTCATTCTGCCAGGTAGCTGCATTTCACAAAATGTAAAATATCAATCATAGGTCTTTTACATTTTTGTCAGCAGAAAAGGTTTTGTATCTCTAGGTAAGTAGCATGTTTCTAAAATATAGCTATAGAAATATGATTACAAGATTTGGAAGTGTTTTGTAAGAATTGTTAATCTGCTATGGTTATAGTTATAGTATATAATCTCCTAAGTTATTATTTCAAAATACAGTAAATATACATACCAGGTGAGCTGGTGCCCATTCTGTGATTGGTCTTTAAACATAGTTTGTTTTGGAGAGCTTCTTTCTCAATCTCCAGGCCTTAGACACTAGTGATGTTTCCTAATTAATAACCTTTCTCTCTCTCTTTGGTTCTAATCTACCTCATTAAATCAGGCAGAGAAAGACAAATACCATATGATTTCACTCCTATGTGGAATTTAGGAAACAGAACATTTGAGCTTATGGGAAGGGGAAAAAGAGAGAGAGAGGGTAGTAAGGAGGCACTTGTCATGTTGAACACTGGGTGTTATATGTAAGTGATGAATCATTAAATTCTACTCTTGAACAATATTATATGTTAACAAACTATAATTTAAATAAAAATTTGAAAAAATCTATCTCATTAATGAGCATACAGTGACTCTCTAAGTTCATGGTTCCAGAAAAGCTGGATTGGAGAATGTGATTGTGACCATGGTCGGAGTGAGGTTTTTATACTCTGCTTCTTAAATCTTGACTGTTGCACTGCAAGTGCACCAAGTGGGGCCTTTATACTCTTTTTTTTTTAAATCCTCATCTTTGCGTGCAAGAGTTGGGCCTGCAGCGTAGATTCTGAATGTATTTGCCCATTGATTACATGGAGAGTTGTGGTGTGACTCAGACACGGTTTGCAGCCTAGTCAGAACGGAGATACAAGAGAACCTGGAGAGAGACAACAGGTCTTCAGCCTGCTGTAGAGGGCACATCCTGAGCCTGAGGGAAAGTCTACTTACTACAACAAGGACTTGGGCATTGAGAGGAATGACTGTCAGGGTCTCAGCAGTCAAATGAAAGGAAGGAACCATGGAGGAGAGTAACCGAAAGTAAAATATCTCTAATTTTTTTCTCTCATAGAGAAGAAAGTAAGGAAACAGGAAGAGGGGAGATTAAGAGTTCTTGACTAAGAATACATGTAGAATTAGTTTTTCTCTTTTCTCATACTGAAAAACAGTAAGACCAGAAAATTAGGCATGACACATGAAGCATGATGGAAGGAGGACGGTTACCAGGGTCAGGCAGTATTCAAGCTGGCTTGACCCTAAGGATGTAGCAAGGCCCTGTCCTCTTGGGACTCATGCTTCAGTAGGGAGAGTTAGACATAAAACACCCTTAAGAAGTAATACGATGGTAAGTATTCATGTGGATATAAAGAAAAAACATAGGGCAAGAAAATTTATGTCAGATTAGACTTGAACGCATTGATAATACTGCTGACTGAGATCTACAAAGCCAGGTTTGTGTAAGGCCATCAGAACTGTTATGACAAGGAGTTCTGCAGCCTGTGAGGCTCTAGAGAAGAGAAGACTTGGAGAGGTGAACTGACAACCTGCAGCCTCTTCTCACTTGGGAAAGTGGTCAGACTTTTGCTGAGTCTGCATTATGGGCAAGAGGCTGAAAAATCTGATCTCAGCCCATGTAGAGCTCGGTTGTTTGAACATAGAGGAACAAGTAGAGCCTTTGGCAGTCTGGTGAGGTCAGAGTGACAATACTGGATATCTAAAAGGACTAAAAACACTCCAGATTCCTCCTCAAGACATTTGTAGAATTATGAACCTGCATGGCAGAATGCTAAAGCTAAGCCACACACTTTCTATTTTATTTATTTATTTATTTTTATTTTTTTCAATTTGTTTTTAAATAGTTTATTGTCAAATTGGTTTCCATATAACCCCCAGTGCTCTTCCCCACAAGTACCCTCCTCCATTACCACCAACTCTTCCCCCGCTCCCTTCAACCCTCAGTATTCAGTAGTCTCCCAGGTTTTGCATCCCTTTCTCTCCCCAACTCTCTTTCCCTCTTCCCCTCCTCCTGGTCCTCCATTAGGTTTCTCCTGTTCCCGTTAGACCTATGAGTGCAAACATGGTATCTCTCCTCGGCCTGATTTATTTCCGCTTAGCATGACACCCTCGAGGTCCATCCACTTTGCTACAAATTAAGCCGCACACTTTCAAAAGGCAGAGTATTCTGCATTCTCATGTTGCTGAGGAGGGGCCCTCAGGGCACACTGCCTCCAGTTGGAAGTGCTAGAGGGCCATGCAGTTGGAACAAGGTCTAAGAGGCTGGTGGAAGCCTGCCACAACTGCAACCCAGCCTTGAATCAGCTCATTCCCTAATTAGTTTGTGATGAGCACTTTCTCTCTGCCTGGCAGAAGTCAGGGTAAACCTACTCTGAAGAAAAATAGTATCTGGACTCTCTAAAATTTCTTAATATACAGGGTCCAGCACTTAATTAAAAATGACTTGATGCTAAGAGATAGGACCATATGATTAAATTTGAGAGAAAAGCTGGACAAGGGAAACTGACAAATGACAATAAATATGTTTAAGTTATTGTGTTAAGATATTGATTGGAATTAGCAAATGAGGACTTTATTTTTTTACATGTTTATTTGTTTATTTTGAGAGAGAGAGCAAGAGTGAGAGAGAGAACCAATGGGAAAGTGCAGAGAGAGCAGGAAAGAGAGAATCCCACCCAGGCTCTACGGTTAGTCTGAAGTGGGACTCCATCTCATGACCAGGAGATCATGACCTGAGCTGAAGTCAAGAGTTGGATGCTTAACCAACTGAGCCACCCAGGTGTCCTGCAAATGAGGACTTTAAAATGATCATGACTGGGGCACCTGGGTCACTCAATCGATTAAGCCACTGATTTCACCTCAGGTCATGATCTCACAGTTCGTGAGTTTAAGTTCTGCATCAGGCTCTGTGCTGACACCTCAGAATCTTGAGCCTGCTTTAGATTCTAGGTCCATCTCTCTCTGTACTCCTCCCCTCCCCTGTCTCTTTCTCTCAAATATAAACATTAAAAAAAAAAGAAAAAAAAGAAAATGATTATGACTGATATGTTCTAGCAAATGAAGAAAAATGAAATAGATGAAATAACAAGATGGAGAATTTTACACCAAAACTTGAGATGTATAAATGTCAAATGGACATTTTAGAAGAGAAGAAATACAATAACTGAAGCTGAGAACTCAGTATTTGAATTATATATTAGATATTACAGAGCAAACAACAGGATAATGAAGAGGAAAAGAAGTTGATAGAAAAGATCAAAAATGAAGCACAGGAACTAAAAATAAATACGAGACAGTGAAAATATCTAATATATAATGTTATGACTTTTTAGCATTTGAAGAGCAAGAAGAAAATGGTACAGAAGAAAATTTCATGAGATAGTGGCTAAAAACTTTCCAGAACTATTTATTTACTTATTTATTTTTTGTTTAAAACATTTTTTTGTAATGCTTATTTATTTTTGAGAAAGAGAGAGAGACAGAGTATAAGCAGGGGAGGGGCTGAGAGAAAGAGAGACAAAAAATCTGAAGCAGGCTCCAGGTTGTCAGCACAGAGCCCTATGCCAGGCTCAAACTCAGGAACTCTGAGATCAATAATCTGAACCAAAGTCACATGCTTAACTGACTGAGCCACCCAGGTGCCCGGCAGAAGTCTCTGAAAACATTACCTGAAAAATTGAAGAAACTCTATGAGCCTTAAAGCAGCATCAGTTAAAACAAAAACAAAAACAAAAAATGAAAAACAACCCACCTAGATGTAGCTAGGTAAAACTGTTGAAAACTAAGGCAATCTTAAAAGCAGCCGGGGGAAAAAACAACAACAAAAACAACAGGGACCTTACATTCAAAACAGCAACAATAAGTCTAAAAGCTGCTTTTAACAGAAAAGATAAAAAGGTAATAAGGACCAGTCAACAACTGAATAACATCTTTAAGGTGATAGGAAATAGTTGCTCATCTAGAATTCTATATCTAGCAAAAATATGAAAAGGTGAAGGCATTCTCTGAGGATCTTCAAATGTGAATGTCTCCCTATGTGACTGTTTTTTTTGGATTTATCTCACAGCATTAGTTTTAACCTTAAGTCTTCACTCTGTCTTCAAATGAGCAAATCAAGATTACTTCCAAATCCTAGCCAGAGGAAGAATTTGCCACTCTAAATTCACTGAAGGGAGGGAAAGAACAATAGGAAGCATTTGCCACTGAAATAGACTTTACAAACAAGCCAGTGAATAATTTTTCAAATCTTTTGAACAAAAGTCTAACAAACTTTGCAAACCATTTGAAAGAGCCATAATTGATTTTCCAGATCCCAAGTTTTGATAATGTTCATCAACCATGTGTAAATGACTACCTTGCTTAGGGGTAAGAAGGAAGAGATGCTGAGCTATTTTCTCAAAACTAAAGTGACAGAATTTGAAGATATTGAATCATATTATAAAATAGGTTTTTATTTTGCTGAAAATCTTTACTTTAAAATACATCCTTCTCAATAAGAGTGGGGACCCAGTTTTGGTGGTGACTGAGATCAAATGGGAAATGTTCATGTCAGACAAAAAATAAAGTTTTCTTGAAGACTTACTGTCAAAAATGTCTGACTTCTTCACTGGTTCACCAATGATTTGGTTGCAGGAGCAGGTGGATTAGGAGACTTCATGACAGTTTAGCTCCTTATATGATGATAGAGAAGGGGAAGGAGAAGAAAGTGAGTTCTTAATGATGAATAAGACTTGGAAAATATTGATGATGAAGGAGAAGAGATGAAAATGGTGATGATGTGGAAGAAGGAGAAAGGTTGAATTGGAAGATGACAAAAAGAAGTCAAATAGTTTCCAAACTCCCTTTAATTTTATTAAATTTTATATTTTCTGGGAGCAAATTGCCATCTCCTATTTTTTTCCTTTTGTGCTCAATTGCTCTGTTCTAATCAGGTGTCTATTTTGTGGGAGACTATCTTGAGCAAAATACAATGGGAAAAAATTATCCATTTCTGATCTAAGTTACTTCGTGTCCCTTTTTGTCTAAAAAATGTGAATGCAGTTAAGTGGATGTAACACATTGCCATGCATTGTGGGAAAGAAGAAAATTTGTTCCCTTTGCTCCACTAGAAGCTTGACGAGTGCTCACCTTTGTGCTTAAAATCCTTGACTTTGACTTCCTTTTTGTAAAGGGCTAGGAGATTACACTATGTCTCTACATAAATATGGACATTTAGCATTATCACCATATACAAGCACTTCTTAGATGAAAAAAATCTAATAAAATGGAATTATATTAAACAGGAAAAGGGTGGGTTTGAGATGTTTGGGTAATTTGGTGTTAAAAGGAGAGAGAGAATGAGCACATGGAAATTTCAAAAGATAATGGCATTAAGTGGGTATTTAGAAAACATGGCTTGTCCTTGGGCATGCCTAATTAAAGTTTAATATGATACCTTTAAAATAAAATTTTCTTCTAAGGATGAGTCCTACCTCTTGATGAGGAATCATCCAAATTGTGTAAAATGATTTTTGGAATTGACACTTTCTGTTATACTTTTGTTCCTATTTAATTATACATTTTGTTTTTCTTTCATGGAAAATGAAAGAAAATAGCCTTAAATTCAAAAAGTATGTATATATTTACTTCTTACAGTAAAACTAAATATATAAAGAATTTGATGCTTTTCCCTTAGAACAGGTAAATTTCAGAGCTTCCAAATTTGATTTGTTTAGTAAGTAGTATTGTCAATTAAATTAAAGGGGAATAAAGATGTATTCAGATAAGAAAAATCCAGCAGACCTGCATCAAAGAAATACTAAATGAGGCAGCTCTTCAGGGAGAAAGAAAAGTGAATTCTGATGGAAATGTGGAAATACAGAATGGAGTGAAAGCAACAGAAGATAAATATATGGGTGAATAAATATAAATGTTGATGGTACTAAATAATTATAATATTGTTTTATGGCTTTGAAAATATATACAATTTATATAATGATAAGAACAGTTTGAAAGGTGGGAGGAAACAAAGGGAATTTAAGAATTCCAAAGTTCTAGCATCATCAGGTAAATTTAACTAAGTTATCTAAAATAATAGTAAAAGATTATTTTAACTAACATGTTAATTAATGGAAAAACATTGGATAATACAAGAATTTTATTAGTGTAAGAATCATGCAGGAAGTGAGAAAAAGAAACAACTGGGTCACACAGAAGGTAAATACTAATGGTAGCCAGCAATCCAACTACATCAATAATTATATTAAATTAAATGGAGTAAGTGCGTCAATGAAAAGATTATTAATGGATTGAATGCAAAAACCAACCTGACTTCTCTCAACAGATAGTTTTAATATATAAAAACACAGACAGCTTGGAAATCAAAGCATGAAAAAAGATATATCATGCAAATACAAATGTAAAGAAATCAGATGTAACCTTACTAGTATTTTCAAGTAGACTTTAAGGAAGAAGCATTACTAGAAATAAAGAGGGTCAGTACATTAGAAGATACATGTATTTCAAATGTAAAAGCAAAAGCCGAAAGAACTGGCAGTAGAAATAGACACAATCCTAATGGAAGACTTAAACACATTCTACTCAGTTGCAGAGAGAATAAGCAGGAAGAAAAAACTAGAAAGGATAGGTAATATTCTGATCAATGTAATTAATATGCATCCCCTAAGTGACATACATAGAACACTACTCAGTGACAGTTGATCAAATAATGCATATGGAAAATTTACCACAATTAACCATATGCATAAAGCAGAAGTTAGTAGATTTCAAAAGGTGAAATCTCATTTAAAATCCTAGCATTTTGTTTAGTTTTTTGGTTATTTTGGTGGAAACTGATTCTAAAACTGGTTTGACAATCCAAATGGATGTGAATTAGCAAAGCAGCCTTGAAGTGAAAAATCAAAACTAGGAGACTTACGCTATCAGATACCAAAGCATACTATAAAGGCATTCTAATTTAATATTGTAGTATTGGCACAAGAATATGACAGACACTTTTTGACAAAGATGTCATCAATACAGTGGGGAATGGATGAATTTTTCAATTATAGTGTGGGGTCAAATGATATCCTTATTGAAAGAGATTATTTAGATCCCTATGTCACATCATACATAAAAAAGCAAAAGCAATTTAATATGATTATAAGTGTAAGCAAGTTAGGTAAAAACAGTAAAGCTTGAAGAGAATGTAGGAAATACCTTTATGATATTAGGGTATGGGGAGGTTTCTTAAATTAACAATAAACACTGAAAAGGGAAAATGAAAAATCGGATAACAGTAAAATTAAGAACAGTTCATTAGAACATACTGTAAAGAGAATGAAAAAAACATGACAAAGGGGAAAGAATTTGTAATGATTAGTCTGAAAAAGGATTTGTATCCTGAATATATTTATAATTTGATTAAAAACAAAAAGAAAAATGGGCAAACACTTGAATAGGTACTTCACACAAGAAGAATCCAGATGGCCAATAAACATGAAGTGGTGGTCAGCTTCATTAGTCATCTGGGAAATGCAAACCAAAAGCATAGTGAGATGCTATGATATATTCAACAGAATGATTAAAATTAAAAATATAATGTCAAATATCTGCAAGGATTATTGAAATTTATACTGATGCTGGGTTTTTATCTTTTTACATTTTTGAAGTTTATTTATTTTGAGAGAGAGAGAGGAAGAAAGAGAGAGTGAACATGTGAAAGCAGGGGAAGGGCAGAGAGAGGGAGAGAGAGAATCTCAAGCAGAGTCCACAGTCAGAACAGAGCCTGATGTGGGGCTCAATCCCATGAACCATGAGATCGTGACCTGAACTAAAATCAAGAGCCAGGTGCTTAACTGGTTGAGCCACCAAGGTACCCCTGATGCTGTGGGTTTTTAAATCCATACAATCACGATGTAAAACCATTTAGTGGTATGTAGTAGAGCTGAATATGATACAGTGTGGCAATTCCATCAGGCATATTCCCAGCAGAAACATGTTCATATATTTACTAGAAGTCTCATATAAAAATTTTCTTAGCAGCTTGATGAGTTGTCCGAAACTGGAAATAACCCGAATGTCGACCTATAAGTAAATGGCCAAATGCATTTCAGTATATTATAAAGTTTTATGCTACAACTGTGCTTAACCGTAGGGTTGAATCCCAACAAAACAACATTGAATGAAAGAAGCAGGAGACAAAGAGTACCTACTGCATGATTTCGTTTATATAAATTTAAAAAGCAGGTAAAGCTCATATATGAAATTATAAATCAGGATTGTAGTTCCTCATGGTGAGGATGGTGACTGGGAGCTGGGACCTTGGAAGTCCTCTGGGTGCTGTTTCAGGATCTGCCTGCTAGTTTAATTGGTGTTGTTTACTTTGTGAGATTCATTGAGCTGTACACTTAGCATTACATTTGTATTACATTTCAACAAAATGTTTGCTTTAAGAAACAAAACAGAACAGTGCGCTAAAATGCCTAGCTCCTGAGTCTCTACTTTCTCACTCAAGCAAGGCTGGCAGGTTGTGCTGAGATACAAGCATGGAGAGCGCAACCGTATGAAAAACTCGTGGGTCAGGAACCCAGCGAGGAACAGAGGTGTCAATGAATTTGTTCTGTTCAAAGGTCAGAAACAAAGCCAGTGAGTCTACTGTTTAGTGCATGAGGGGCCAGATGTAGGGCATAGGATTAGAGAGGCAGGTACAGGTTGATCAAGAGAATGATGTGATCCTTGTCATGCCCTGAGAAGAGCACTGTGTCTGCAGGGTGGAGAACAGGCTCCTGGAAGGAGGTGTGGATAGAACAAGGGCACCAGGTAGGAAGGAGTCTTGCTGTAGCGAGGAGTGATGTGTTGGTGTCTTGGACTTGGGCCTTGGCAATGGAGTTGGTGAGAAGTGGTTGGCTTCTGGGTGTATGTTGTTGGAGGTAAATAACACTGATAAGCCTTGCTGATGGATTTTGTGTTGAAAGGGAAGAATTCAAAATGACTTTTAAGTATTTGGCTTGAATCATATGGGTGGAAGGTGGTGAAGGGTATGAGGTAGGGCGTGTGGACGGTGAGAGTGAGGGGGTGGGGGATGGGTGGATTACTACATTGTAAACTTTTGAAGACAGGGCATTGTCATATTAATCTGTATCCCTTAGGTCTTAGCACAGATCTAGAACATAAATACAATTGAATAAAAGTTCAGTTCCTTTAATAGTATTGAATAAATCATTCATTTCCATAAATATTTTTATCAAGGTATAATTGATACATAACATATTAGATTCCAGTGTATAAACATAATGATTTGATATTTGTATATATTGCAAAATGATTACTTTGGTAAGTCTGGTTAACATTGATATTCAATAAATATATTGAATAAATGTGTAAACTATTTCTGCCATTGACATTCTTAGACAATACATAATTTAAAGGTTAAAAAAGAAGAATCATATTGATTCCCTTAGTGTTTTACTGTGTTGAGTTTGCCTGCTTTGTAGACATTTTTATTTTCATTGTTGTGAAGACTTGACTAAAATGGTTTCTAAGGAGTTGATTCATTGACTATTAAACTGGACGTTCTGTTTAGATGTTTTTTTCTGTCTTTGCAGTTATTTTGTGATTACAGCTGTTCTGATGTTTGGGAACTTGATTCAGCACCAAGTTTCCAATGTGTTTTAGTTTTTGGAAAAAGTGTTTTCAATCATTTAAAATCTTTTATTTTTCTTAAATGTTTATGGAAGCCCTTTTAGGTGTTTGGAATAAAGAAGTCTCTCTACCAAATGTTTTTCTTTTGTAGACGATAACATTTTGTCTTAGCTTCCAAATGGAACCACTTAGTGTAGCCATTAGTGGGGATACCACCTAGGAAGGCTTGTAGAAATGAATGCTGGGAATCCTGAAACAAATGTCAGACTGCTTCCCTCCTGACACTAGGCCTCTAATAAGGGATAGAGTGAAGCAATTGAATGTTATGTGTTTTCAGGAAATTTTACTTCCAGAAGTTTGTTTTGTGGTTGTCCTTTGTCTGCCCTTCACAAGATGGCTCCTACCTGAGCATACCAGCCAACTTATGGCCATTCAACCAAACCTGAGGTATGATTAGAATGATGTTTGGAATCCAGGCTGAGTAGTTTGGTTAAAAAGAACCAAAACCTCAATATCTGTATTGTTGGAGTATTTTTGCCATACTTGTGATTCTGATCAACTTATAGCACCACAGGAATTTTATCAAATAGATGCATTTGGCTACAAACAATAGCAACTTCAACTTTTTCAAATAATGAGGACATTTCCTCAAATGAGAGGAAATTCAGTAATTAAACAAGCTACAGGGATGGTTGGTGAATTAGCTTGCTGACATTACTCATGTTCCTTCCACCTCTTGGCTCTCTGCGTGCTGACCTTGGTAGTGGCTTAGTCCTCAAGCTGGTGGGTGGTACAAGCAGGTTTCAGATCGGGGAATGTCCATTAGGAACAAGAACGTCTTTTCAAGAACCATCTTCTGGTAGGAGGTCTCCCCTAATGTGTCACATGTCCATTCTTGAACTGGCAAAGGAAATGGGATTGCTCTTACCCAGTCAGGCATAACTTGAAGCTGGAGTAGGTCAGCTTTTTCATAGATGTCATAGGAGAGGGTGGACATTGGGACAAGTATAGTGTTGAAGGAAGGTGGACAGAGTGTGTATTCCCCTTAAAAGGGACCACATTCATTATTGGTTCTTCCAACAACTCTGTCTTGAATGCTTACTCTGTTATAGATGTTGAATTAGGTTCTGGGTTTACCTAGAGAGATTAAAAACAAACAAACAAACAACAACAACAACAACAACAACAACAATAAAACCTGACAGAAAACGTAAAGCTTAATGTCTGTTAAGAAGCACAGTATGTGTATTTTCCATTATGTTCTTGTTCTCCAGATGTTTAGATTGGGGAGCTTAGAAAGCACACTTAATGAAAGTCTTTGGTTAACAGGGTTCTTAAAAGAACAGTTGTAGAGTTTGGGACAAATATTTCAAGTAGAAAGTGTAAAGGAAGGGAGGGAGAATGTAAATGGAGAGGGATCCACATATCATTCAGGTTATTATATTTTCAAAACATTTATTTCTCATTATGCAAGTCACATATGACTATGTGATGTAAAAAATTAGTGCAATATACATGAAATTAAAGTCCCACATTATCTTTTTTCTGTGTATCCTCTCTTGTAAATCAATTTGTGTGCATTTCCATACATATGTAAAACCAGTAGGAATTACATGAGTTTTTGATGTCTGTCTTATTTCAACATATGCAATCGTAATATTGCAGATCTGAGATGTGATTACTGAGGAAGACTTGTCTTCCTAATAGTTTGCACATAAATGTAGGAGGCAGCTGTGAATGTTTTTATGGCAGCTTTATTGAGATATAATTCACGTACCATAAAATTCACCATTTAAAATATACAATCCAGTAGTTTTCATTATGTTTATGTGGAGTCATCAGCACTATTTGATTTCGGGATATTTTCATCACCCCAAAAAGTAACCTTGTACCTATCAGCAGTCATTCTTGAATATTTTATGTACCCATCAATTTCTTGTGTAAAATTACATTTTAAAGAGCCATGTTTCTCTAAATAATTTTCTGAACATTTTATGCCTTTATACTGAATGTTTCATTAACACCTTAGTTTCAGGGAACAAATTTCAGAATATATGTATTTTCGGAAATAAAACCTTTAGCAGTACAGGGAATTTCATTGGAAATTGATATGTTTTGATATTCCATAAATAAAAATAAATAGATTTCATGAAATTTATGGTAATCATATTTCCTATGTTTTTATATGTCTAGCTGTTCAATAGAAAAAGAAGACATTTAGCAAAATAAGGGAAGGTCAACTTTAAGAAAGTATAGTGCTAGGGGATTGGAGTAACTGATCTTTGTTACCTCCTAATCCTGTAAGAGTTAATAATTCTATTTTCTTTATACCGAGAGCTAAAAAAATTAGAACCAAGGGGGGAAAACCTGAGTAATGTGCTTACATCCAAATCTTTCATATCTCTTCTAAGATAACACTTTCAAAGCACTTTATTTAACCTTAAGTGTATAGTCCTCCACTGTCCAGTATGATAGCAACTGGCTGCATTTGGCTGTGAGCACAATTCTGGCTAATAGGACTGATGAGCTGGATTTTTAATTTTATTTACTTTTAATTAATTAAAATTTTAACTTAAGCTAAAGCAGGGGTAGAAAACGTTTTTCAGTTAAGCACTGCTTTATTTTTTGATAAGACTACATTTTCCTTTTTCTATTGCATCACGTGAGATATGGTATTGTAGGTGTGTGTCAGACATGTGCAGGTTTTTAAAAAATATTTGACAGCATATCCTCAGTTCATTTGGGGTGGGTGGAATAATTCAATTGGCTTTCTGAAATCAAATGAATTTTTCCTACACAACCATGTAACATTTTAATGTGTTTATTTGAATTTTTTTATATAGACAGCATGAGTTATAATGATACTTTTGTAATTGGTAACTACATAGAAAAATTGGTTACACGTTATTTATATATGGGGTATGTTTTATATTTATAGATATAAAATGGTTATTTTAATTACTGTATTGCATGTGCTCTCTAGAGTAAGAATGAAGTATGGAAAATTATTTAAGCATATGCAGTATGTAACTGAGGCAGAATTGAGTGGAGACACAGAAACTAGTACCACAACTAGAACAAGAAAGGACAGAAAGAGAATGGAAGAACATATGCCATAAATTTCACAATAATGACAATTCTGTTTTTTTTTCTTTTGCTGTGGAAAAAAGCTATTTTCTTGTAAAATACATAAAACAAATTAAAGGTAATAAAGATGACTCTCTGAAGAGATACTTTCAGCAAATACAGAGTGAATTTGATGATGGGTTTCTTCTCAATATTAAAGAATGAATTTATGAAATTGGTTGCCAGAAATCAGAATTAAGTGTACAGTAAAAAATGTATATGATTTCAACATTATCTGTGAGTGTAATTTTGGCTACCTTGGTTCTCCTTCCAAGAAAAAAACACATTTTTTAAAAAAATTTATTTTTGAGAGACAGCACGAGCAGGGGAGAGTCAGAGAGAGGGAGACACAGAAGCAGGCTCCAGGCTCTGAGCTAGCTGTCAGCACAGAGCCTGACACAGGGCTCGAACTTACAAACGGTGAGATCATGACCTGAGCCGAACCGCTTAACCGCTTAACCGCTTAACCGACTGAGCCACCCAGGCGCCACCCACCTCCCCCAAAAACCTTTTAAAGTTTACTTATTTTTGAGAGAGACAGAGACAGCATGAACAGGTGAAGGGCAGAGAGAGAGAAAGAGAGTGAGAGAGAAAGAGAGAGAGAGAGAAGGAATCCCAAACAGACTCCACACTGTCAGTGCAGAGCCCAATGTAGGGCTCAAACCCAGGAAACTGTGAGATCATGATCTGAGCTGAAACCAAGAGTTGAACACTTAGCTGACTGAGCCACCTAGGCGCCCAGAAGACAACAATTTGTACAAAAAAACCCCACAAAACTCTTTTAAGTTGGAGAGATTATAGGAGAAATTATTTTAGTTATCAAAATTTTGTTGGAAAATTATGAGGAAAACTCTAAAAGTGAGATATGAAACCATTGCCTATAGAATACATGGCTATTCTAACAATAAAGATTAATTGAGCCAAGTTTGAAAAATTGCAAGTATTTTTCTTTGCCTTTAGAGGAGTCACACGACATAAGGCACCACCCAGTTAATGCTTTCCACACAGTTTGTTTCAAAGAATTTCCAGATTTACAAAGAACTATCAATACATGATACAAATAAATGAACTTGTGATGTAGACTTAAAATGTTTACATGGTTAGTTTTTCATGGAAGACAGTATTCCAGGTATGGTAGATCAAAATATTAAGATTTATTGTATTTTTTAAAAGAGAGGTGAATGTTTCCCATATTGCCTCATTCTACTGTATGATACATACTGGAAATATTTGCATTCAGTTTTCTGAAGTAGGCTCTATGAAAAGTATCATGAATTAAGTTATTAAGTCTATTCATTTATGTGCAAATGGTTTTAATCATTGCCAGTTTATGGAATTATTACAGCAGTAGAAGACAATGAATTTAATGATCTTGTGCTCTTTGCCAATACTCAGTGGTTGAGGTATGGAAGAGTTTTGCAAAGATGGCTATACTACTAAGTCTGGAAAAAGGAATACTTGCTAAATACTCAATAATCAAAGACAAAGAGCAGTTTCATTTTGATTTATGTTTCCTCACCAATATCATACTGCATATACATGAGCTAAATTTGAAGCTCCAAGGAAAGCAAAAACATTTTTATAACCTAGCTGGTTTTGAAATTGAAATTTTCAATAATACAAATCAATAGCAATTCTTTCTATATATATATTTAAAAAATGGATAAATAGACACGATTTTAATTGTAACATACAGTGTTAAGTACACTTACTGTGATAAACCACAAGAACAATTTAATGAATGCTTTGTTGATAATGATAAATTTAGACTTGCTTTTTAATTTGTATGGTCTCTGAATTCAATTTGATGAATACTTTGTTGATATAAAAGCTAATTCATTTACTCAACTTGGATGGATGTTAGTTTTGAAACTGATACACAGTTTTTTTCAAAGTTGATTCAGTTCTTATAAAAATGATGAACCAGCCTTGTCAGTGTGGATGTGCATATATTAAAGATGAGTGACTTTTTGGTACTTGATTTAACTTTTAGAAACATTTTAAGTGTCTTTGGAACAACTTGCTTTGTGAATCCATTTTTTAAATTATAAATTTTATGAAATCTAAACTGAAGTTAAGTATTTCTAATTTAAAATATAACTTACAAATTGATAAGTGATGTGCTATAAGTGTAAAATACACCCAGATTTTAAAGAGTTTGAACAAATACTCTGGTTTCTCTTCAGATCATATAAATCTTTTGCCTTTTAAAGAGTTTGAGTGAAAAAGGATCTAAAATGTCTTATTAATAACTTTTATGTTAATTACATGTTGAAATGATAATATTGTGAACATAATGGGTTAAGTAATATACATATTATTATAATTAACTTAATATTTTGTTGTTCAATGTGACTACTATTAAAATTGCATGTGTGGCTTATAATGTTTGTCTAATGGTAGGACTGGTGTAGACAGTGTTGGGAGTAACCTGAGATCCTCCCTGGGGCTTAGCACATAACAGAATGGGATAGCAGCATAGGTTATATTTATGGAGAAAGTTAACTTTGTAAATTTAGTTCATATGTCATTTACTTTGGGGTATACGTTTGGCAGTTGATCTTAGCTTCAGCTTTTTTGTTTTTCTGTTTTGTGTGTGTGTGTTTAAATTAATAGACCTTACTAGAGAAGTTTTAGGTCACAGAGAAATTGTCAGGAAGGTAAGGAGAGTTCCCACATATGTCCCCTGCCCTGCCACACACACACTTTCCTTTATTATTTACATCTTGCATTAGGTGGCTCATGTGTTACAATTGATGAACCAATATTGATACATTATTATTGAGCTCTTTATTTTATAGTTGACTTCTTTTTTTTTAAGTTTATTTATTTATTTTATGAGAGAGAGAGAGGGAGAGAGAGAGAATCCCAAGAGAGAGGAGAGAGGAGAGAGAGGAGAGAGAGAAAGAGCGAGAGCGAGAGCGAGAGCGAGAGAGAGAGAGAGAGCCTGGGAGGAGCAGAGAGAGGGAGACAGAATCCCAAGCAGAGCAGGCTGCGCTCTGTCAGTGCAGAGCCTGATGTGCGGCTCTAACTCATGAACTGTGAGATCAGGATTTGAGCTGAAATCAAGAGTAAGTTGCCAGTCACCCTTAGTTTTTGTTTTGTTTTAAAGCTGCCAAACTCTCTCCTAAAGCAGTTGTACCATTTTGCATTGATACCAGTGATAAATGAGAGTTCCTGTTGTTCCCCATCCTCTCAGCATTTTATATTGTCAGTGTTCTGGGTTTTGGCCAATTCAAATGGATACGGAATGCGGTCTCATTGTTGTCTTAATTTGCAATTTCCTAATGACATGATGTTGAACATTTTTTCATATGCTTATTTGCAAATTGTGCATCTTCTTAGGTAAGACATCTGTTGAATCTTTTGCTCATTTTGTTATTTTTTAATATTAAGAATTCTTTGTATCTTTTATAAACCAGTAAAGATTTTCTCACAGTCTATGGTTTATCTTTTCATATTCTTCATAGTATCTTTTTTTAATGTTTATTTTTCTTTAAAAATTATTTTTAATGTTTATTATTTTTTTTGAGGGAGACAGAAAGAAAGCATGAGCAGGGGAGGGGCAGAGGGAGAAGGGGACAGAATCTGAAACAGGCTCCAGGCTCTGAGCCATCAGCATAGAGCCCAACATGGGGCTCAAACTCACAGACTATGAGATCATGACCTGAGCTGAAGTTGGATGCCCTACCGACTGAGCCACCGAGATGCTCTGTTTATTTTTACTTTTGAGAGTGACAGAGACAGGGGAGGGAGAGAGAGAGAGAGGGAAACACAGAATCTAAAGCAGGCTCCAGACTTTGAGCTGTCAGTACAGAGCCTGATGTGGGGCTCAAACTCATGAAGTGTGAGACCATGACCTGGGCGAAAGTTGGACAGTTAGCCAGCTGACCCACCCCGGTGTCCCAATGTTGTCAGGTTTTTTAAATAATTAGAAATTATTTTCTTGTTTTATACTTCTTTTCTTTTGTCATGTGGTGAGAGATTCTTGCATTTTATGATTACCTGGGCATTAAACATAAAGTTAGTATAAAGATAAGATCATTTTAATTGAAATTACACAGACAGCCTAGAGTTAAACTTTGGTACCAGGAGTGGGAAAAACAAATGAATTGCTAAATTGGAAAGTTATTCCAGGAACAGACTATGGTTATCACAGCAGCTGGCCACATAAATGACCGTTGGGCTAAACAAATGTTATCTTGATTAGTTCACTGGCAATTCCAACTTGAATAATGTGGTACTTGAAAGTTGCCATGGTCAGAAATGTGGGTGTTCGGGGAGAATACTGTTTGCTACTTGTAAAGGTCACATGTGTTTCAGGAACAGAGTCTTCTGTTTATTTGGTGCCGTAAGAATAATAGGTGAAATCACCTCAAGCTCTCTTACTTATTAAGCTTATGATTCTGAACTTAAGAAGTTCAGGTTCAAGGTAGTTGAAACTGCTTTGTCTCAAAGTTAGTATTGGAGTCATTTTCAGCAGGCACGTCTTTATGCTTCTCATAAAAAAGGTATTTTTCATTTATAATAAGTTATATGTGATATTTCTCAGATGAGGTTTTTCTGGATAGGTCTGGATGACACAACTATTTTGTGTATTAGAATGAATGTCCTATAAGAGTTTGTTTTGCTTTGTTTTTAAGGATTCCTCTGGATTTGACTGATTCCACATGACATTGTAAATTTCTGTCCAGGATTTTTCTAAAGTTACATAAAGCAGAATACATTTTAATTCTTGTAGCACTGGAGAATGAAGGTGGTTTTTATTTTTCTAAAATTTTATGCACATTTCTTCATGTCCTGGGGATTCCAAAGACTTGCAGTAAGTAGAACATCCTTGGATTTTTTTAAATCATATATATCTCCACTAAATAGAGCTTATAAAATTTTAATTTTATCCTGAAATATACATCAGACATGGAATTTATTTCGTGGTCCTGAGTGTTTCAAACTCTTTTACTTTGTAATGTCTTTATGTGTTTAGATGTCGTTTCTCTTTAGCTATTTGTCTACACAGTCAATCCTGCTATAGTGTGATATGTGTGTTCCCCAAATTCAATGTATGATACAATATTGCTCAGTAAAAATGTGAGGCTTATGGGGAAAATGGGGTTGGGGGCATGATGTATAAAAAGTCTTCAGTGACAAATAAAAGAATCTAATAAAAATGGTCATTGTTTTATACATATCAAATGGTTGAGAAATACATAAATACTGTAATAAATATGTCAACCTATTTTTAAAAAGACCTAAAACTTGCTTGTTGGAAGTGTTTGTCAGAAGGGTTGCAACTTCTGTGTTCCAGTGAGGTAGTGGAAGGAAGGTTATCTGAAATTGGATGGGAGGTTGTAAAACCTAAAATGGGTTGGTATGCGTCATAACACATGTGGTAAACTGAAGTAGGTGGTTGGTATTTGAGGTGGGTGTGTTTTGTGTATTTCCGTTTGGCTCGGTTCAACTAACTAGGTGCAGTTTTCTTCATCCACTTAGTGTTTCTGGGAGACAAAATTTGCACAAGCAGTTGCAAAATTGGTGTTACGCTGAAATTGTTCCCTGGCACCTTGGAACATCAGAACTAACAGCATAGCAGAACAGGCTGTATATACTTGAAATACTGATGGCTTTATAGCTTTACAAAAGTATAACTTTTCTTTAATTACTTATCCAACTCAGCATGGTCCATAACCTTCAAATAGCTGTTATCTCTGCAAAAAGACAATTCTAGAAATGTTTTCTTATTTAAGGAGTAGCTGCCAAAATGCTCACCCATTTATACTTTGCTCTTTGTCTACTACTTTTTACTGAATCTGTCACTAATTCGTTGTTCTGTCCACATCACCCTTGTTCTTAGATAAGTCATTTCCCAGCATTTCCCTTGACATTTAACTTTGACTCAGTCTTTCTGTATGGCCTGTTATCTCATGGACCCTTGGGTGAGGTCTATTCTAAGTTGGCCTGGCCTGCAGAAACCATGCTCAGCCTTCCTGTTGCTCTGTCTCCCAGCACAAGTGAACCTGTGGTTTCAGGCGTTGCCCTGTGAGCTATCTGAAGCATCTGATTGGCTGACGCTGGCTTGGGAAGAAATGCGGCCCTATATTTCTAATTCTATACCTGGTGATGACAGTGTGGTTGCCTTATCTCAGAATCAGTCTCAGCACAGTGCTCTAGGCAGCTACTGTGGATCTGTTGGAATTGACATACAAGTTGAAAGTTTTTCCCCATCTCCGTTTTAATCTGTTATCTGTGTTTCTGTGGTACTTGACTTCCAGGAGGCCCTGAACCAGGGCCCCGGATAACTTAACACCTAGATGCAGAAGGTTGGCCACATATCTTAGGTCATCAGATTTGGCCAGCAGTTCACTTGCGATATCCCCATAAGTTCATCAAGGAGGGCCAGGCCAGTCCTTCTTGTTGTCACCATAGACAAAGAACACTGTCCATCCTTTGCCTGGTGGAGAAGAGAGCCCATCCACAGCCAGTGGGGTGATCTGCTGCCTGAGAGCCAAGAAGGTGATTATGCTGCCTGCACCACAGGCTATACTTAGAGCAGGAGCCTTCTCTCACTTTATCCTTACAAGGCCTTGCCATTGCCTCATGAGCAGTGGCTGTAGTCTCAGGCCCCAGGCAGTGTATATACTTCCTATCAGGGCCAGAGGCTCCTGTACTTCAGAAAGACAGAGAAACCTTGAGCCAAGGACTAGCTTTCTCAGCTGTACCTACAAAGATGAAGTATGGGACAAGGAAAAGGAAATCTTTGTTTTTGCGTTGCCTAGAATTTTCAGAGCAACGTTAAATAAAAGCGGTGTAATAAATGTTGTTTTCATCCTGATTTTATTTATTTATTTATTTAAAAAATTTTTAAATGTTTATTTTTGAGAGAGAGAGAGTAAGTGTAAGTGAGAGGAAGCAGAGAGAGAGGGAGACACAGTATCCAAAGCAGGCTCCAAGCTGTCAGCACAGAGACTGACATAAAGCTAATTGAATCACACATGTTGAGATTATGACCTGAGCCGAAGTTGGATGCTTAACTGACTGAGCCACCCAGGTGCCTCGTCTTATTTCTGATTTTAATGTCAGTGTTTATGTATTTCATCATTAAGTATATTGGCTGTGATTTAAATTGGCTGTTATTTTCATATTGAAATATTCTTTATTCTTTTTTTTAAGTAGTTTATTGTCAAATTGGTTTCCATACAACACCCAGTGCTCTTCCCCACAAATGCCCTTCTCCATCACCACCACCTCTTTCCCCCCCCTCCCCCTTCCCCTTCAACCCTCAGTTCATTTTCAGCATTCAATAGTCTCTCAAGTTTTGCATCCCTCTCTCTCCCCAACTCTCTTTCCCTCTTCCTCTCCCCCTGGTCCTTTATTAGGTTTCTCCTGTTCTCTTGTTAGACCTATGAGTGCAAACATATGGTATCTGTCTTTCTCTGCCTGACTTATTTTGCTTAGCATGACACCCGCGAGGTCCATCCACTTTCCTACAAATGGCCAGATTTCATTCTTTCTCATTGCCATGTCATACACCATTGTGTATATATATAT